>NC_084502.1:41258880-41456380 GCF_024500385.1 Phyllopteryx taeniolatus | reverse complement strand
ACAGAGCCCCGGAGCTGGCCGCACGACACAATCTCCTGCCGCGCGGCCATTTTACATCCATTATTGGATGTAATAATCGGACGACTAGTGAAACAAGCTAGCTCGTTAGCTGACAAAGCATGGTGCAAAGCCTTGAGGTAGAGGTTTTCCTGCGTCTGTACAGTTTGAGCATGCATGTTTGTTTGTTTGTTGTTGGGGATTGTGGGTGGATTCTAGTTTCATTTTCTTGGGCGGCCCGCTCAAGTAAAGCTTGTGTAGGTAAAACACTGCTGTAGTTTGCATGTTTATCTCTTAAAAGAAACACCTGCAAGTCACATGTTCTTGACACCTGACATTCTACACATAAAAATATACATCTAGATTTAAATATTTTTCTTAGATGATTCTTAAAAATTTTGTCACAATTATATACTGTATTAAAACAGCATATGGAAAAGTTAAGCATGTGCATGTGCAGGAAGAGTGGTGGACAGAGAATTAATGTTTTTGCTCAATGTTGAATTACTTCTGGTCTCTATTATTAATTTGGATATAAAAGAGGTCAGGGAAACTAGTTCATGGAGAGAAGCTGGTCTGATTTCTGACTATTGTTGCTGTTCCCTTGAGCAAGGCATTAGAACTGTCATGGTCGGTGTCCTGCAGTCCCCTTTTGAGCTTGACGGGCGATTAGTGCCTCGCCTCTCTCTCTCTCTCTCGCTCTCTCTCTCTCTCTCTGTCTTCAATCAGCACTCATCACTGCCTGCATATAAGCCTGCCAGATCCAGGAATTCATTGCCAGAGTATTAACACTCTATTGTGGTACACACGCCAACTCAATCATCCTTGTAAGCAAGTTCCTATCCAATGACCAGTAACTGTACTCAACCTGTTGTGTTTTCTCCTGCTTCCAGTGATCCTCCGCCTCCAGCTTCTCTGCCCGCTCCAACCACGCCGTCAAGGTATTCCGCCTCCTCACGTTCCCGCTTCCTGACCCTTCCTTGGTCCTACGAACAACGACCCGTCTTGGATATCTGAACTCTTGGCGCGTCTAAATAAACCATTCTCATCTACTCCCTCCGCCTCAGTCTGCTTTTGGGTCAAGTCAAATTTTATACGATTTCATATCGTGACAGAATACTCTGGCCATCATGGACCCAGCAACACCGGAAACGTTGAGGGAAGCACTTGCCCATCATAGGCAGACAGGACAAAGCCCTCTGCGGGATCATGGACTCATTGAATACCCTCACACAAGTATCTCTCCTGTCCTCCCAGAGCTACTTCAGCTATCCTCCCACAGACAAATCTAATATCACATTTATCATTAACCTCCTGCGTGGAAGAGCTGCCAAATGGGCTACCGCACTTAGGCAGAATTCCTCTACTGTCCTCGTGTCATTTAATTCATTTTCGGACGAGCTCAAAAAAGTTTTCGACCGCCCCGACAAGGGTATGAAAGCCACTCGGCACCTCCTAGCTCTCACCCAAGGTTCAAGTTCTGTGGCATCGTACTCCATAGAGTTAAGAATACTTGCCGAGTGAATGTGGTTGAGACAATGGCGCTTTAAGAGGGATTTTTTTTTTTTAAAGGATTATCAGAGCCACTCAAAGACGAGCTCACAGGCAGGGACAAACCCACCACGCAGTAGAACATCGTCCACGGGCACAACGCCTCCACCCACTCCACCACACCCTGAACCCCCCGCTGCCTCCTCTTCACCCTCCACCGGACCATAGGAGCCCATGCAACTAGCAAGACCCGTTTAGACCCCGTGAAACGTCAGTGCCGCTTCACTCACCGATTATGTATTTATTGTGGACAGCCGGGTCACGTCATAGCCAATTGCCCCATAAAACCAAAAGACCGGGCTCAGCACGACCCAAGAGCACCGTGGTGAGCCAAACCAACACTCCCCAAACTCTCCCTCCCGTATGACCATTCCCTCGTGTATTCTTGGTCCCGTTCACAAAACACTTCTGGCACAGCCCTCATTGACTCCGGCGCAGATGACAATTTTATTCATGAGGGCTTGTCGTCTCAGCTCCAGCTTCCCCTCGAGCCCCTCCCATTCCCTAAGAAGGTTACGGCCCTGGACGGGCGACTCATCTCCCCTGTCAACCACCAAACTGCACCGTTCAACCTGCTCATTTCAGGTAATCACCATGAAACCCTCCAGCACTTTGTCATTCCTTCCCCGGGAACTCCGTTAGTCCTTGGTATCCCTTGGCTCAAGAAACACAACCCCGCCATAGATTGGATCCACCTGTCAATCACTGGTTGGGGTCACTTCTGCCACTCCCACTGTCTCCTTTCGGCTTTCCCGACCTCCAGCAAACTTCAGCAACGAGTTACTCCAATCGATCTCTCCCGAGTCCCAGAAGAATATCACGACCTCTCTCCTGTTTTCAGTAAGGATCTTGCCATCTCTAAACCCCACCCGCCCACCACCCACCGCCCCTATGACTGTGCCATTGACCTCCTGCCGGGAGCCCCTCTTCCCTCCAGCCGCCTCTTTAACCTTTCCCGTCACAAAAAAGAGGCTACAGAAAAGTAGATCTGCGACTCCCTTGCCTCCGGTCTCATGCGGCCCTCTTCTTTGCCCCTCGGGGCCAGGTTATTTTTTTGTTGAAAAGAAAATACCACTCTCCACCCCTGCACTGGCTGGAGGGGACCGTCTCTCCCTTTATTATATGGAGTGACCACAAAAACCTCGCTTATCTCCGTTCCGCCAAGCGCCTGAACCCCCATCAAGCACGTTGGGCATTGTTTCTCAGTCGGTTCAATTTTAGCCTCTCCTTCCACCCTGGTTCCCATAACGGCAAGCCTGACACCCTCTCCCGCCTCTATTCACCCCCTCCAGTCCGGTGGAATCAGAGCCTATCCTTCCTTCTTCCTGCTTCGTTGGGGCTGCCACATGGGAAATCGAACAAGTTGTTAAGAAACCTCAGAGAACCCAACCCAAGACCAGACCCCCTGACCGTCTCTTCGGACATTAGTGGGCCCATAACTCCAAACTAACCTGTCATCCCGGAATCACACGAACCATTCATTTCATTCAACGACACTTCTGGTGGCCCAGTCTGGCTAAAGACACCCGTAAGTTTGTCCTAGCCTGCTCTGTCTGTGCCCGGAGTAAAGCTTTGCATCAACCCCGAACTGGTCTGCTGCGCCCCTTATCCATTCCGAGTAGCCCTTGGTCCCACATTTCACTGGACTTTGTTACCGGCCTACCCTCCTCTGAATGTAACACCATCATCCTTACCGTCATTGATCGATTCTCCAAGTGTGTCCATTATGTACCCCTTCCCTAGTTGCCCTCCGCTAACCTTCTAGTCCTCCACATTTTCAGACTTCATGGCATTCCGACTTGACATTGTCTCAGACCGAGGTCCTCAGTTCTCCTCCCAGGTTTGGAAAGAGTTCTGCAAGGCGGTGGGCCCAGCAGCCAGTCTGTCATCCGGCTCCCACCCCCAATCCAACGGCCAGACGGAGCGGACGAACCAAAACTTGGAGTCTGCTCTTCGCTGCGTTGCTGCACGCAACCGCGCCTCCTGCAACACCTTTCTCCGGTGGGTGGAATATGCCCACAACTCCCTCACCAGTTCCGCCACAGGTATATCTCCCTTCATGGCGTGTTACGGTGTTACATCGCTCTCCCACGCCAGAATACAAGGTGGGTCAAATGGTTTGGCTCTCCTCCTGTGACCTCCCTCTCCAAAGTGAATCCCGTAAGCTCACTCCACGCTTTATTGGTCTCTTTCCTATCACCAAAATCATCTGTGGTGTACTGACTAAAATGTGTTGAACTGTATTTGTTTGAATTGCTGTTGTGAAAACTAGTTAAAAGTTTGTTTGGTTCTTTGTGTGGATGGATACTGGGGTGTCCAATGGGATTGGGGGAAGGAGGTGGGTCGTGGGAAAAAAGAGCAGGAGATGGGCGGGGGAGGAAGAGTTTTTTTTGGGGGTTCGGTACCTGTTTTTCCACAAGAAACGGATTGGTTGGTTTTTCCACGCGAACTGATTTTTACTGTTTTCAACGCGAACGGATTTACTCTTTCAACGCCACGGGTCCTGCCTGCTCAACGCCACGGTTCCTGCCTGCTCAACGGCACCGGGCTGCCGCTTCGACGCTACGGGATCCAGTCGCTGTGCCTACTGAAGCGTTTCGAGGGCGCGTTCCTACGCCAATCGGTTTCGGTTTTCTTTTCCCCAGTGAACTGAGGGTTCAACGGTTTTGTGAGTACCGCCAGTGAGGGCTACACATCAATGCCACCTCGGTATAGTTTAAACTCCCCCTATCCCTCAAGTACCACCCAACATTTTATGTTTCCCTGCTTAAGCCCGTTTCCAGTAGAACCCTTAGCCCTCCGGACGTACCACCAACCCCACCCGTGTCATAGACGACCACCCTGCCTTAACGGTGTCGCGCATCCTTGATGTATGGCCCCGGGGCAGGAGCTTTCAGTTTCTGGTGGCTTCAGCCCTTCTGTTTATGTTTTTTTGTGTTTTTTAATATTTATCATTATTATTATGGTGTGGAAGAACGTTCCTGGATCTTGCACAAGCTTATTTTGGACGACTCGCTGATTAGGGACTTTTACAAGGCGCATCCTGACAAGCCTGGGAGGATGCCAGGAGGCGTCTGTTGAGGTGGGTTACTGTCATGGTCGGTGTCCTGCAGTCCCTGTTTTGGAGTAAACAGTCAATCAATCAGCACTCATCACTGCCTGCATATAAGCCTGCCAGATCCAGGAATTCATCGCCAGAGTATGAACACTTTATTATGGTACACAGGCCGACTCTCTCATCCTTGTAAGCAAGTTCCTGTCCGACGACCCGCAACTGTACTCAACCTGTTATGTTCTCTCCCGCTTCCAGTGCTCCTTCTGTGCCTCTCTCTTCGCTGCCCACTCCAAGCACGCCATCAAGCTCTTCCTCCTCCTCACATTCCTGCTTCCTGACCCATCCTTGGTCCTACGAACAACCACCCTGTTTTGGATCCCCGAATTCTTGCCGCTTCTAAATAAATCACTCATCCACTTCGTATTGTGACAAGATCGCTGCCGTAATGATTTCAAACTGCTGATTAGTTGAATTAGATTCATTTTTGTTATAATTGCTGGACATATCAAACATTTTAAATAACAAATACTTAATAACAAATACATTGCGGTGTTAAAAAAGTATTTGGACAATCAAACCTAATTTAGATATTGAGTATTATGAGCAGCATGCTCTTAATCTTCAGACCATAAACTCAAGTTTACAGTATATTGATGACACAGCTTATAATACAAGGGCGCAAGTTACACTCTGGCCCCAAGGTTGATGGATCAACTGAAAGCATGTGTTGGCATGGCTGTTTTCTTAAGCCAATTGGCAACCGGTTTCATCTGTCAGCAACTCTGCCCTCACGTCAGCATGCTGGAAGCTCATGAGTGGAAGTGGAGGCTCTCGGCTTATCCCCTACATTGCCGAGAATCGTAATGGCCAGCGATAACAGAGGATGTTGTCAAGCACATTTTCGTACATCCTACACTCATCTTACACACGTGTGCCGTGAACATGAGATGCCCACACATCAACACAATCTCTTTTAAATGTAAGATAAACCCACGTGGACATGTTTAATATGAAGGTTAAAGTAGGTACGATAAGTTAAACATTACGTCATGTTGATTCAATATAAATGATTTTCAGTCTTCACACACACTGACCAGTGTTTCTTGAGCCACAACAGCCTTTAAGCCACTTAGTAGACAAGCGTGACACCAAATAGAAGAAATTATTATTTCGACTCATGCGCTGGCGCAAAAGATTTGTCCTATTTTCCAGTAGTTGTCAAAGACTTAGATAAACTGGTAGATAAGTACACTATTTGTATATGTGTGTTGACCTGGGGATGCACATTACCTTTTAGATATATTTTGTAGCAAGCAGGTGTCTGTGTTGCTTCTGATCTCGGAGTCTGCCTCAACTGGCCTAATTTTATTTATACCAGAGTGTAAAGCTGCGGATGTCTGCTCAGCAAGTCTGTTAAATCTTGTTTGTAACCACAAAATCATAGAGGCTGTTACGCAAGAGGTGCAAGACGTTAGAAACACTACTCCGCATCATGCAGTGGTGTAAAACTACACCACTGCAAATGAAAACCAAAATAATAAACATTTTGTTAAGTCAATATCTTGATGACATTGTCAATCAAAACATTATTGCGCATGGCAGAGGTTTTGATTTAGGTATTGAGCAATGCTTATTGGTAGAGGTTGGTAGAGTAGCCAAATATTGTACTCAAGTAAGAGTACTGTTACTTTAGAATAATATGACTTAAGTAAAAAGTATTCATCCAAATATTTACTTGAGTAAGAGTAAGAAAGTACTCAATGAAAAAACTACTCAAGTAAAGAGTAACTTGTGAGTTCTTCTGATTTATTTTTTTTAATCAGAACATAAACATCAAATAAAATAAAAAAATAATAATATATGGGAGTTTACACCATTTAAATTTTTAACCGCCCCAAAACCAACAACACATACATTGGGCCCTTACAGAAATATTATTTGCTTTATTCGCTTAAAGAATTTCATGAAGAAGCTGTTTGCTGAACAGACTTAGTGATTGTGTGTGCGTGTGCGACACCATAGGGATAGTGCTAATGCTGCCATATCCACTGCCAAAACAACAATAGAAACATCTGCAACTTACCGCAAGGTGTTTTCTCAAGTTTGAAGTGGGCTGAAATATCAAAGTTTGAGCAGTCACGATTTAAGAGCTGCATAACAAGCTGTTGGCAGCTGTTCCCCCCCCCCCCCCCCCAAAAAAAATGAGTCATTTTGATTGGCTCGCGAACGCTAGGTGCGCTGTCATGTGACTGCCTTGTGTCATCTGATTGGTGAATTGGAGTAAAATGACATCGGTGATCCCGTTTGATTGGCGCAACAGGCACCCTGTGCGGAAGTCGAAGATGGAGTCTAAAAATAGACGCGCACACGCAAGAATAAATACAATAAATAAAAGTAGCGAACGGCATGTCGATCCTTGTAACGGAGTAAAAGCATCGATCCTTCTTCACATCTTCACTTCTTCACAACTACTCAAGCAACAGTAAAAAGTACTGTGCATTTAAAGTAGTCTGACAAATACAGTTTATGGAAAATGTTACTTGAGTAAATGTAACGGAGTAAATGTAGCGCGTTACTACCCACCTCTGCTTCTTGGTTAGTGAGTTCATACTACACAAATATCGGATCCAGATTAAGAAATGTATTTTCGCTTTTTGCTGTTTGACTATAGTGTAAATGGTACAGTCTAACTCAACATTCAAAAGTGTTTCCACAATTTGGCCTTGGGCCTTGTGGAGAGCTATGCTCCGAGTACCATTGTACTTAGGAAATTATTTTAAACAGTTTTCAATCTTGACAGATCTTTTCTGCACATTCCAAGAATGACAGAACAACATGAGCGCCCCTCTGAACTCAGGCAACGCAACAATAAATAGTCTAAAGAGAAGAGTGCTAAAGTAAAAGCGAGTGCTCACATGGTGAGAGCGCTCATGAAAAGTCACATTTGATGTTGCATAGAGTGACGTATCACTCACTGTCAGTTGCTTCCATTCATTGCTGACATCAAAGAGGGAAATGACAGTCTAATGTGCATTTGTCTTGTTTTTTTCCCCCTCTCTGAGCACATGACACTATTCTGTATTCCATCATGTTGCAGACAACTTTGTGGTGAAGGAGTTACAGAGCTGCACATCTGAATGCTTTGTGCAGATACAAACTGTACAGAATTCACTGTGGTTGTCATGGTTACAGCTAATGTTCTCCTTACAATATTCCTTTATTTTGAATAGTGGTGTAAATTATTCACACTGGCAGATTTGTGTCAAGAGCCTTCTTAAATGATGAGGAAGTCAATGATGAACAAAAGTTTAGATTTAAGATTTCGATTTTTGATAAATATATAATATACAGGAACGGTGGACGACTGGTTAGAGCTTCTGCCCCACAGTTCTGGGGACCGGAGTTCAATCCCCGGCCCCGCCTGTGTGGAGTTTGCATGTTCTCCCCGTGCCTGCGTGTGTTTTCTCCGGGCACTCCGGTTTCCTCCCACATCCCAAAAACATGCATGGTCGGTTAATTGACAACTTTAAATTGCCCGTAGGTGTGAATGTGAGTGCGAATGATTGTTTGTTTGTATGTGCCCTGCGATTGGCTGGCAACCAGTTCAGGGTGTACCCCGCCTCCTGCCCGATGACAGCTTGGATGGGCTCCAGCACGCCCGCGACCCTAGTGAGGAGAAGCGGCTCAGAAAATGGATGGATGGATGGATGTATACTGTATATTATATCCATCCATCCATTTTCTGAGCCGCTTCTCCTCACTAGGGTCGCGGTTTCCTCCCACATCCCAAAAACATGCATTAATTGGAGACTCTAAATTGCCCGTAGGCATGACTGTGAGTGCGAATGGTTGTTTGTTTCTATGTGCCCTGCGATTGGCTGGCAACCAGTTCAGGGTGTACCCCGCCTCCTGCCCGATGATAGCTGGGATAGGCTCCAGCACGCCCGCGACCCTAGTGAGGAGAAGCGGCTCAGAAAATGGATGGATGGATTATCCATCCATCCATTTAACCAGTCGGCCACCGTGCCGCCATACAGTATACATATTAATTAAATATAATGTCCCCGGCGGCACGGTGGACGACTGGTTAGAGCGTCAGCCTCACAGTTCTGAGGACCCGGGTTCAATCCCCGGCCCCGCCTGTGTGGAGTTTGCATGTTCTCCCCCTGCCTGCGTGGGTTTTCTCCGGGCACTCCGGTTTCCTCCCACATCCCAAAAACATGCATGAATTGAAGACTCAAAATTGCCCGTAGGTGTGAATGTGAGTGCGAATGGTTGTTTGTTTGTATGTGCCCTGCGATTGGCTGGCAACCAGTTCGGGGTGTGCCCCGCCTCCTGCCCGATGATAGCTGGGATGGGCTCCAGCACGCCCGCGACCCTAGTGAGGAGAAGCGGCTCAGAAAATGGATGGATAATGTCCCCGTCATTTTAGATGGGGGTCCACTTTTTTGTTCAACTCACATTTTAAAAAATTATCTCTCTGCTTCATCCCCAATGACAGAGTAACAACAGGGAAAATAAACACACATACAAAAACAAGCATTGCCTTTTAGACCAATGCGATGAATAAATCTGATTTCAGGTGAGCACTCTCCTCTGAAAGTACAGTATCACACTTTTTCATAAGGTGAGAGTAAAGTGACATGTCAGCTGCTATTACTGCACACGTCTCTGTGCTCTCTAAGGACACAGGAGGTACGAGTGCTTTTCAAAGAGAGGCTCAGACAGAGAGGGATCCACTGAGGAACATGAACTTGTGCATAGAGAACAAGGACGGATGACAGCAATGGGACATCAAATAGGAAAAGTGTTTCATCTCATCTTCCTTAATGACACTGGAGCCTCATCCCACAGGAGGATTTCACTGATGTTGCAATAGGAAGTGTCCAAATGAAAATATAGCTTTTTGAAGTCTTAAAGACAAACTATTTTTAGTAGAAGTCCTGTCTTCATTGTGACATTCCTTTTTTTTTTTTTGTTTGTTTTTGTTCTGGTGCTCCCTGTTCAGTTTTATTATGTCATTTATATGAACCAACGTCACAAAATAAAGATTGTCAGAGTCGCATAATGTTTGTACAAACAACTCTAAAACAGTGATTTTAGCAGCAACGATCGTGCTAAAATAAGATGGAAAGTGTTCTGGCTGGTCCAACAGTTCAGCGGTTGCCATGGTTTTCAACTCACACAATCGGTGTGACAGAAACAGGTCAAGACCAAGGACAAATGACAAAAAATATATATATTTTGTAGTTTATCTGAAGTTTTTTTTACAACCCCAATTCCAATGAAGTTGGGACGTTGTGTTATTGAAACAAATGATTTGCAAATCATGTTTCACCTATATTTTATTGAATACACTACAAAGACAAAATATTTAATGTTCAAACTGATAAACTTTATTGTTTTTAGCAAATAATCATTAACTTTGAATTTTATGGGTGTAACACGTTCCAAAAAAGCTGGGACAGGGTCATGTTTCCCACTGTTTTACATCACCTTTTCTTTTAACAACATTCAATTAACGTTTGGGAACTGAGGACACAAATTGTTGAAGCTTTGTAGGTGGAATTCTTTCCCATTCTTGCTTGATGTAAAGCTTCAGCTGTTCAACAGTCTGGGGTCTCCGTTGTCGTATTTTACGCTTCATAATGCGCCACACTTTTTCAATGGGAGACAGGTCTGGACTTCAGGCAGGCCAGTCTAGTACCCGTATTCTTTTACTACGAAGCCACGCTGTTGTAACACGTGCAGAATGTGGTTTGGCATTGTCTTGCTGAAATAAGCAGGGGTGTCCATGAAAAAGACGTTGCTTGGATGGCAGCATATGTTTCTCCAAAACCTGTGTGTACCTTTCAGCATTAATGGTGCCTTCACAGATGTGTAAATTACCCATGCCATTGGCACTAACACAACCCCATACCATCACAGATGCTGGCTTTTGAACTTTGCGTCCATAACAGTCCAGATGGTTCTTTTTCTCTTTGGCCCGTAGGACACGACGTCCACAATTTCTCAAAATAACTTGAAATGTGGACTCGTGTGACCACAGAACACTTTTCCACTTTGCATCAGTCCATCTTAGATGAGCTCGGGCCCAGAGAAGCCGGCGGTGTTGTTGATAAATGGCTTTTGCTTTGCATAGCAGAGTTTCAAGTTGCACTTGCGGATGTAGCGCCGAACTGTATTTACTGACATTGTTTTTCTGAAGTTTTCCTGAGCCCATGTGGTGATATCCTTTACACATTGATGTCAGTTTTTGATGCAGTGCCGCCTGAGGGATCGAAGGTCATTCAATGTTGGTTTTCGGCCTTGCCGCTTACATGCAGTGATTCCTCCAGATTCTCTCAACCTTTTGATGATATTATGGACCGTAGATGATGAAATCCCTAAATTCCTTGCAATTGTACGTTGAGGAACATTGTCCTTAAACTGTTCGACTATTTTCACACACACTTGTTCACAAACAGGTGAACCTAGCCCCATCTTTGCTTGTGAATGACTGAGCAATTCAGGGACGCTCCTTTTATACCCGATCATGGCACCCACCTGTTCCCAATTAGCCTCTTCACCTGTGGGATGTTCCAAACAGGTGTTTGATGAGCATTCCTCAACATTCTCAGTCTTTTTTGCCACCTGTCCCAGCTTTTTTGGAATGTGTTGCAGCCATAAAATTCTAAGTTCATGACTATTTGCAAAAAACAATCAAGTTTATCAGTTTGAACATTAAATATCTTGTCTTTGTATTGTATTCAATTAAATATAGGTTGAACATGATTTGCAAATCATTTTTTTCTGTTTGTGGCGGCACGGTGGACGATTGGTTAGAGCGTCAGCCTCACAGTTCTGAGGACCCCGGTTCAATCCCCGGCCCCGCCTGTGTGGAGTTTGCATGTTATCCCCGTGCCTGCGTGGGTTTTCTCCGGGCCCTCCGGTTTCCTCCCACATCCCAAAAACATGCCTCAATTGGAGACTCTAAATTGCCCGTAGGCATGACTGTGAGTGCGAATGGTCGTTTGTTTGTATGTGCCCTGCGATTGGCTGGCAACCAGTTCAGGGTGTACCCCGCCTCCTGCCCGATGACAGCTGGGATAGGCTCCAGCACGCCCGCGACCCTCGTGAGGAGAAGTGGCTCAGAAAATGGATGGATGGATGGATGTTTTCTGTTTTTATTTATGTTTAACACAATGTCCCAACTTAATTGGAATTGGGGTTGTAAAAAAAAACAAAAAAAAACTAAACTGCCAATCAAAGATTGTAAAAAGAACAATCTTTAAACACAGCGCAAATGGAATATTTTTGTTCCAAAACATTGTTATCTTATGATTTTTCTCTGCATATCAACTTTGCTAAAATTACATGTTGCTACAAAGGGATTCACGTGAGTGGGTTTAAAAGACGGCACAATTAGGAGTGAATCAACTATCCGACAATCTTTAAATTCCAAGGTGAAAGTGTCCAAGTTGTCAGTGATAGTATCTTCAATGTGAAGACTTGTCATTTTAATGCAATGTATTGCAGTCCTATTCTCCTTCTAATGTGTATGGAAGGCTTTCAATTTAAAAATAACTCCTGTTAAGCTTGTACAAGGAAGTATAATAGACGAGCTTATGTAAGAGGAGACACAATTTCAGTTCCCAGAAACATTAAATAATGTTCACAACCTCCAATGAGACATTTACAGTCAAGGTGTTAATAACATTCACACGGGTGCTTGCATACTTTGTGCTTGAATTATATTGTTAGTGCTCAATCGATCAGTAACCATTGGGCTTGACATTGTTAGTCCTTTTGGTTGTAACTGGCTATAAGTTCAGTAAATTGAGAACACTGAGTGACACTGATGTATTCATAAAGCAGTGGACAAAGGTAGGGAATGCTAATGCAACAAGTCAGCCTCCAGGATGCAGCAGACATGTTGCATCTGATCTTCTTGGCATGCTCCAGTATGACATGACTTCAAACAGTAAAATCCCTTGGAAAGAATGACTGTAACTGGAGATGGAACAGGTGGAAAGTGGACCGTAAGCGCTCATGACTTAGTTAGAGCTTAAAGCTGTGAAGGGCTGCAATATGAAGGGAACTTCAAGGCATTTTTATTGATCATAAGAAAGTAACAGATATATTGCATTCAATACGTTACATTTCCGAGGCTGAAATCTATTTGCAAATCATTCCGTTCAGTTATAAGTATTTTATTTAAAAGTTTAGAAGGTTTGGATCATGTACTTTTGAGCACATCAGTCCATTTACTCAATTGGAATGATTGAATTTCGAAATGACTCCTGCGTTAAAAGGGTATTTTATTCTTGCAAGTTCATTACTTTATCATATTATCCCACTGTTGGCAAAAATAAGTACAACCCCAATTCCAATGAAGTTTGGACGTTGTGTTAAACATAAATAAAAACAGAATACAATGATTTGAAAATCTTGTTCAACCTGTATTTAATTGAGTACACTACAAAGACAAGATATTTAATGTTCAAAGTGATAAACTGTCTTGTTTTTAGCAAATAATCATTAACTTAGAATTTTATGGCTGCAACACGTTCCAAAAAAGCTGGGACAGTGTCATGTTTACCACTGTTACGTCACCTTTTATTTTAACAACATTCAATAAACGTTTGGGAACTGAGGACACTAATTGTCGAAGCTTTGTAGGTGGAATTCTTTCCCATTCTGGCTTGATGTACAGCTTCAGCTGTTCAGTAGTCTGGGTTCTCCGTTGTTGTATTTTACGCTTCATAATGTGCCACACATTTTCAATGGGAGACAGGTCTGGACTGCAGGCAGGCCAGTCTAGTACCCGCACTCTTTTGCTACGAAGCCACGCTGTTGTAACACATGCAGAATGTGGTTTGGCATTGTCTTGCTGAAATAAGCAGGGGCGTCCATGAAAAAGACGTCGCTTGGATGGCAGCATGTTTCTCCAAAACCTCTATGTACCTTTCAGCATTAATGGTGCCTCCACAGATGTGTCAGTTACCCATGCCATTGGCACTAACACAGCCCCATACCATCACAGATGCTGGCTTTTGAACTATGAGTCCATAACAGTCCGGATGGTTCTTTTCCTCTGGCCCGGAGGACACGACGTCCAAAATTTCCAAAAACAATTTGAAATGTGGACTCGTCGGACCACAAAACACTTTTGCACTTTGCATCAGTCCATCTCAGATGAGCTGCGGACCAGAAAAGCCGGCGGTGTTTCTCGGTGTTGTTGATAAATGGCTTTTGCTTTGCATAGTAGTTTCAAGTTGCACTTACGGTTGTAGCGCCGAACTTTATTTAATGACATTGGTTTTCTGAAGTGTTCCTGAGCCCATGTGGTGATATCCTATACACATTGATTGATTTTAAGGCAGTGCCGCCTGAGGGATCGATGGTCATGGGTATTCAATGTTGGTTTTCGGCCTTGCCACTTACATGCACTGATTTCTCCAGATTCTCTGAACCTTTTGATGATATTATGGACCGTAGATGATGAAATCCCTAAATTTCTTGCAATTGTACATTGAGGAACATTGTCCTTAAACTGTTTGACTATTTTCTCACGCACTTGTTCACAGAGGTGAACCTCGCCCCATCTTTGCTTGTGAATGACTGAGCAATTCAGAGAGGCTCCTTTTATACCCAATCATGGGACCCACCTGTTCCCAATTAGCCTCTTCACCTGCGGGATGGTCCAAACAGGTGTTTGATGAGCATTCCTCATCTTTCTCAGTCTTTTTTTCCGCCTTTCCCGGAACGTGTTGCAGCCATAAAATTCTAAGTTAATGATTATTTGCTAAAAAGTTTATCACTTTGAACATTAAATATCTTGTCATTGTAGTGTATTCAATTAAATATAGGTTGAACATGATTTGCAAATCATTGTATTCTGGTTTTATTGTTTAACACAACGTCCCAATTTCATTGGAATTGGGGTTGTAATTACTTAAATCTGAAATAAATAGATAAATTATATAATCATTAAAAAAACATAAATATTGATATGGATATTGACATGAATCACTTGGAAATTGTGGTTGCCCTCTTCCAAACATTTCTATTGACTCTTTTCCAAATTGATAGCACAAACAGACTCTGAATTGAATTGTTTGTTGATACAGGATTAGATTAACAAACACTTCCCTAAATTTTGAGCATAGGATATCATCATACTAAGAATTTTTTTAAACCGTATTATACATTGATCAAGTTTGTCTCAAAGATAAATGTAGGTATTGGACTCTGCACTGTGGTCACTGTCTATGTAGTAGTGATTCTCCTGCCTAACTTTGCAGGCAGCGTGGGTTCGGTTCCCACTCAGTGATGGTGTGAATGCTAGTATGAATGGTTATCAGTCTCTATACAGTATCTGCCCTGTGATTGACTGGCAACCCGTCCAGGCTGGCACCTGCCTTTCGCCTGATGTTAGCTGGGAGCCTGAACAGTGATGTAGAAAATGGATGGATGGAATTTTACACAGTGACGTCATCTGAGCTAGGTTTTAGTACAGGTTCTGCTTATCACACACATAAAGTATATACAGGATTATATCATTATATTGGCGTTGACAGTAGCGGATAGAATGTTTGTTGTTTGAGAACAGAACAAAGACTCACTGTTCTCTCGAGACTTTTGAATGAATGCATCCACACCACTTTCCCCGTAGTTTCCCTCGGATGCCACAGTGGAGACATAGTTCCAGCGCATGGCTTTGACGATATCCACCATGGCCTGAGCCTGATAGGTGTCAGGCGGCACCACCCGAGAGAAGAAGTCGTAACGTGTGTTGTCACTCAGCTCTGGAGCTGTGGAGGCGTAGCTCACCTGAGGGATCTGCGGGGACAAAATAATGAGAATGACGATTTATTTTTATTTTTTTTGTCAATTGATTATGCTGGATGATAATGATTCTTCATAGTTAACATCCTACAAAACCTCTTGGGTATTAGTACTCTTGGCATTTACTTCATGAGTAAAATGAAATCAGAATCAGAATCATCTTTATTTTGCCAAGTATGTCCAAAAAACACACAAGGAATTTTTTAAAATTATTTTTTTTTGACAATTGTGCAAAAAGATGCAGAGTCCTCTCGCACTTAGAGCAGTTTGAATGACTAATATAGCAAGAGTCCGGTGCAATGACCATTGTGCAAAGGGCGTCAAGACTTCAAGGAATGTATGCAGTTTAAAGTGACTAGTAGTGCGATAGTCTGGGACAATGTTCAAGGTAATATAGAATACTTTATATTCTAATATGTAATTCTATATGTAATATAATATAATATAGAGTTTCATGATGTAACTGGTTTGGAAGGTAAGCAAGGATGTGTATTGCAGTATAATCAGATAAGGGGGTAGGAGTTTATTGCAGGAAAGCCCCCCCCATCAGGGTGTATCTGGAGACAATAAAGAACAGATGTCAACGAAGAAAAGGACTGCGGGGAGCCACTATAAACATTAGATTCAGGAATGTGGGACGGCGTCTGGAGACGGCATCTGGAGCCAGCGGCAAATGGTCATCATTCTGCAGAGCAACCATGACGTCAGATGAGACCATGGACCAATCAGACGACAGCGATTCCATACTTTCACTTTGAAACATTGTATAAGTCTGGAGTAGAATCAGATAGTTTTGTTCGACTACTCTATCTGCTAAGGATAAGATAGGGATAGTTACGAACCCAGAGCTCTGCAAGATGTATAGACTCCTCTGTCAGGAATAAATTGGTTGGTTTTTTAATACATTGTTATGAACGTAGTTCTTTCACGAAAACGAGCACGCTGGGAACCACAAGAGGAATAGGAGATTTTAAACACAGGTTCCTTCAATGTTGATTGTGCAAATGTTGCAGATACTCCTCAGTCAGTGTGCAAGTGGTGCAGATGCTACTCTGGTATGAGTGGCCAGTATTGGTCAACAACAGATATGCAAATAGTGCAGCGTGGCGAAACTACTACGGTGAGTGCACGAATAATGTATAATTGGCCCGACAGAAATGTGACAACAAACTCAAGAGCCAGCTTCTGTAGCCAGGGATCGGATCGCCGAGGTCCCCGCCTTCGGCCACCGCCCAGCTCGCACTGCACCTGACCCCTATGGCCCCTCCCACAGGTGGTGAGCCAATGGGAAGGGGAACCCATGTTACCCTTTCGGGCTGTGCCCGGCAAGGCCCCATGGGTGCAGGCCCGGCCACCAGGCGCTCTCCTTCGAGCCCCACCTCCAGGCCTGGCTCCAGAGGGGGGCCCCGGTGACACGCGTCCAGGCAAGGGAAACCTGAGTCCATAATTGGTCTTCTTCATAAGGGGTCTTTGAGCCTTGCTTTGTCTGCTCCCTCACCTAGGACCTGTTTGCCATGGGTGGCCCTACCAGGGGCGTGAAGCCCCAGATAACTTAGCTCCTAGGATCATCGGGACACACAAACCCCTCCACCACGATAAGGTGATGGCTCAAGGGGACTCTTGTTCACGAGTGAGGGAAGAATGGAACGGGAGATTGACAGGCGGATCAGTGCAGCGTCTGCAGTGATGCGGACTTTGTATCGATCCGTTATGGTAAAGAAGGAGCTTAGCCGGAAGGCGAAGCTCTCGATTTACCGGTCGATCTACGTTCCAACCCTCACCTATGGTCACGAGCTGTGAGTCGTGACTGAAAGAACAAGATCCCAGATGCAAGCGGATGAAATGAGTTTCCTCCGCAGGGTGTCCGGGCTCTCCCTTAGAGATAGGGTGAAAAGCTCGGTCATCCGGGAGGATCTCAGAGTAGAGCCGCTGCTCCTCCACATTGAGAGGAGCCAGATGAGGTGGCTGGGGCATCTGTTTCGGATGCCTCCCGGACGCCTCCCTGGTGAGGTGTTCCGTGCACGTCCCACCGGGAGGAGACCCCGGGGACAACCCCGGGGACGACCCAGGACACGCTGGAGAGACTACGTCCTTCGGCTGGCCTGAGAACGCCTCCCGATCCCCCCGGAAGAGCTGGATGAAGTGGCTGGGGAGAAGGAAGTCTGGGCGTCCCTGCGAAAGCTACTGCCCCCGCGACACGACCTCGGATAAGCGGTAGAAAATGGATGGATGGATGGATTAATGAATCGTGAATCAATCTTTGCAGTTTTATGACATTAAATATTTACAGATATACAAAAATACATTTCCTGAACTAAAAAAAGCAGCTTTTTAATTTGATTCATCCATTTAAATTAAAAGTTTGTCATCTCTATACAGCTGTATACTCTGGACTGTTTGACAGTCAATCACAGGGCACATATAGAGACAGACAACCCCGCCCCAATCACACTGGCACTGAGTGGAACCTGAATACACATTGCCAGCACAGAAGTCTGGCAAATGAACTGTTACACTGTAATAGACAGGATGTTACATTGTTATAACTATATATATATATATATATATATATATATATATATATATATATATATATACACACACACACACACACACACACACACACACACACACACTCCTTGTGATCACAGTATTGTTTTCAAATGGTCTCATCAGTCACACTTGAGCCAGTGGCATCCCCCCACAAATCCCACCCTTCTTTTGTGTCAGCCAATCAGCTGCCTTCATTACTCTTGTTCAACTAACTGTGTCTCGTGTTTGTGAATAGTCTATATCTGGTCTGTGTTTTTCTAGTCATTTTCTGTTGGAATGTTGTTCTTTTCTGTTTATTTATACTAAACGTAAGTAAAGGTTATTTTACCTTCCCAGTCAGTGTCAATATCCAGGCACTGCCGGTCCCAAGCACGGATGAAAATGAGGGAGTTGCGTCAGGAAGGGAATAAATACAGCGTAAAAACTTAGCCAAGCAAATCATGCAAGTGAATCGCTGTGGCGACCCCTGACGGGACAAGCTGAAAGACATGTTCTATAAAAGGTTATTTGACCCCCGTTTTGAGGCAACATCCCTTCTCTTGTATTTTTTGGTACTTTTCATTATTTATCATTATATTTATATATTATATATTTATTCATTCAGCTCCTGTTTCCCAATACATTGTCAGTGTTTAGTCCACCTGCTTTAACAACCACCACGATTACTGTAGTTTATTTTAATATTAATTGAAACATATTATGGATATAAACTCTATTAATGAGCATTTCTGACCATCTCGGGTCAGAGGCTCATCTGAACAAGTTTAAGGTGAGCAACTGCAGACGTGGGAGGAATTGTGACTGCATTTGATGATAAAACTTCATTGCATCTCTACAGTAAATATTAAATGCATGTGAACTGAGCTTTTGACTGCCCAGATCACATCAGTTCATCTTTGAGTTATAGAAATTTGAAGAATGTCACTCAAGTGACTCATCCTGTTCACACAAAGTGAGGCAGAAGCATTCATCTTGAAATTTTTACTCATTTCCCAACCAAGTTTCATGACAATTCTGTAATACTTTTTTTCCCCACGTGATGTGTAATGAACATTGCAACACATATTGCCAGATAGTGATGTTGTAATCAGGCCAAATGTTAAAAGAATGCAGATAGCGTTACACATTGTTACAAAAACTGCAAACTAAAAGCAGCTTTATTAACTTGATTTACATCTGAAGAGCAGAGCAAGGCAGTGAAGGGAATTCTGATCCAGTGCTGATATTGTCCCAGGCCATCACACTGCCTCTTAACAACATTTCCCTGTCTGACAGTCTTGTTCTGAGGCTGGGTCTGGTGTGCAAACACTACACGTCATGAAGTGAATGTTTGTGTTTCTCTTGGATGCTCTCAGAGAGGCAAGCCGTGTCAGGTTGAGTATATTATTGTATGTATATATTATATACATATTGCTGGCTCCCCCTTTACCCCCCAAAAAATGTTCCAGAAGACCCCTTCTTATCCACCACTGCCTACAAAATGACAGAATACCATCCTATGCAGTTAAAGTACTATGTGTAATATTCCTCTGGCGCAAGGATCGGAATATAGGAACCATCAAATGTGGAAACCGCGATTGACACCATTTCGTTAATTTTCTTGCTACTTGATAGATTTATAATGTTAGCCATGAGAACATTGTCCACCACAGCACAGAAGTGTGTTATATATAAAACACTATCAAGACAGATGGGATTTACTCCTGTACTCTTATGTTTTTATTGCGAGTTTCCATAGGGTGATGGCAACTCTTATTGGCATGGGTAAATACACAGGATTGTTGGTGTCACGACATTCCAGGTCTCATTCTAGTTGGCGGCAAAGGGACGTTGGATTCTGTGTGAGCACAAAACAACAATGGGCCACAGGAACTTTTTGTCCTAGGAACTAAAAGTTCCTGGTAATTTGTGAAAGCGCCCATGCCACCAGTAGGCCAAAATGCACTGACTGTCACCGACTATGTTTCCAAATAGACGCAATATACATATATGAAATTGTTTTTCTTGGCAGACTTTGATGTGATCAGGCAGCATCCAGTAGAGTGCATTCAAGTGTTGTTCAAAGGTGTTTGGAAGGTGTTAATGAGCTCACATTTCAGAATATTCTAGACTTCTAGCACCTAAAAGTACTGTGAAAAATAACCCATTAGATAAACACAGTTAAAGTTCACTCCTCTATCAAATTATGCAATGCAAAAACCATTTTAATGTATATAGGTGGAAAATGTGTTAACATTGTGTTTTTCTTGCATATGGCAACCATGAGCATGATTCAAACTATAGCAATGAACCTTTTTTTAGCTTCTCTCCTGCAACATACGAGGCGGTTAACAATATTAAGATATAATAGTATTAAAAATCAATGTGGATGAAAACCAGCCTCTTTCTCAGAAGCTTCTTGGTTGTATGGATTAACTACATCTATATGAACACTCTAAAATTGTTAGGTTTGGTCGAAACGACAAATTTAGTCCCTATTGTTTCCCTAATACTGACGGACAGGGGGTTCAGGTGGATGGGCTCTGGCTTATCTATTGTGCCTCTAAGTTACTTGTGCTTCGCTTGTCAAGCTTTACAGCACAGCATGGATGCTGATGACAACAGTAGCAGATTAAGCGCTTGCAAATCCTCCTAATAAAGAAAGTAATTTCTGTCTGTGCATGCGTGCCTCAGACTTTGCTTCAACTGTGCGAAGTGATCTACTTTATACTAGTGAGTGGATCACTAGCATGAAAAGGGGGCACTACGGAGTTACGATATTTCAATGAGCAACTTGTTTTTTTTCCTGAGTGCTAAATATTCAACAGACATCTTCAGACGGAAATTATAATTCCTCAACTCTGAGCAATTCTAATGCAGCTTCCATGACGCTAACAATGAAAGTGAGGTTATTCTGTGATCCGTCCCTTAAACTGCATTTACACTGTAGGTTTAAAGGACACCCACCTTGAGCCGTCACCTTATCGTGGTGGAGGGGTTTGTGTGTCCCAATGATCCTAGGAGCTAAGTTGTCTGGGGCTTCACGGCCCTGGTAGGGTCACCCATGGCAAACAGGTCCTAGGTGAGGGACCAGACAAAGCACGGCTCAAAGACCCCTCATGACGAAGACAAAAAAATGGACTCAGGTTTCCCTTGCCC
The DNA here is from genome assembly GCF_024500385.1 of Phyllopteryx taeniolatus. NCBI lineage: Eukaryota > Metazoa > Chordata > Actinopteri > Syngnathiformes > Syngnathidae > Phyllopteryx > Phyllopteryx taeniolatus. Next base: position 41,435,256 of record NC_084502.1, on the reverse strand, counting down.
GGACGCGGGTCACCGGGGCCCCCCTTTGGAGCCAGGCCTGGAGGTGGGGCTCGAAGGAGAGTGGGAGGGGCCATAGGGGTCGGGTGCAGTGCGAGCTGGGCGGTGGCCAAAGGCGGGGACCTTGGAAATCCAATCCCCGGGTACAGAAGCTGGCTCTAGGGACGTGGAATGTCACCTCTCTGGCAGGGAAGGAGCCTGAGCTGGTGTGTGAGGTCGAGAAGTTCCGACTAGATATAGTCGGACTCGCCTCCACGCACAGCTTGGGCTCTGGTACCAGTCCTCTCGAGAGGGGTTGGACTCTCTTCCACTCTGGAGTTACCCACGGTGAGAGGCGCCGAGGAGGTGTAGGTATACTTATTGCTCCCCGGCTCGGCGCCTGCACTTTGGGGTTCACCCCGGTGGACGAGAGGGTAGCCTCCCTCCGCCTTTGGGTGGGGGGACGGGTCCTGACTGTTGTTTGTGCCTATGCACCAAACAGCAGTTCAGCACTTCAATGCTCACGTGGGCAATGACAGTGAGACCTGGAAGGGCGTGATTGGGAGGAACGGCCCCCCCCGATCAGAACCCGAGTGGTGTTCTGTTATTGGACTTCTCTGCTCATCACGGCTTGTCCATAACGAAACCATGTTCAAGCATAAGGGTGTCCACACGTGCACTTGGCACCAGGACACCCTAGGTTGCAGTTCGATGATCGACTTTGTGGTCGTGTCATCGGACTTGGGGCCGCATGTCTTGGACACTCGGGTGAAGATAGGGGCGGAGCTGTCAACAGTTGGACACCAACAGTGAGGGATGCCGTCAAGCTGAAAAAGGAGTCCTATCGGGCCTTTTTGGCCTGTGGGACTCCTGAGGCAGCTGATGGGTACCGGCTGGCCAAGCAGAATGCAGCTTTGGTGGTCGCTGAAGCAAAAACTCGGGCATGGGGGGAGTTCGGTGAGGCCATGGAGAAAGACTTCTGGACGGCTTCGAGGAAATTCTGGTCCACCATCCGGCATCTCAGGAGGGGGAAGCAGTGCACCATCAACACTGTGTATAGTGGGGATGGGGCGCTGCTGACCTCGACTCGGGACGTTGTGAGACGGTGGGGAGAATACTTTGAAGACCTCCTCAATTCCACCGACACGCCTTCCCATGAGGGAGCAGAGTCTGGGTTCTCTGAGGTGGGCTCTCCCATCTCTGGGGTTGAGGTCACCGAGGTGGTTAAAAAGCTCCTCGGTGGCAAGGCCGGGGGTGGATGAGATTCCCCCGGAGTTCCTCAAGGCTCTGGATGTTGTAGGGCTGTCTTTGTTAACACACCTCTGCAACATCGCGTGGACATCGGGGACAGTGACTCGGGATTGGCAGACTTGGGTGGTGGTCCCCTTTTTAAGAAGGGGGACCGGAGGGTGTGTTCCAACTACAGGAGGATCACACTTCTCAGCCTCCGTGGTAAGGTCTATTCAGGGGTGCTGGAGAGCAGGGTCCGTCGGGAAGTTGAATCTCAGATTCAGGAGGAGCAGTGTGGTTTTCGTCCTGGCCGTGGAACAGTGGCCCAGCTCTACACTCTTGGCAGGGTCCTCGAGGGTGCATGGGAGTTTGCCCAACCAGTCTACATGTGTTTTGTGGACTTGGAGAAGGCGTTTGACTGTGTCCCTCGGGGTGTCCTGTGGGGGGGTGCTTCGGGAGTATGGGGTACCGAACCCCCTGATACGGGCTGTTCGGTCCCTGTACGACCGGAGTCAGAGTTTGGTCCGCATATCCGGTAGTAAGTCAGACTCGTTTCCTGTGAGGTTTGGACTCCGCCAAGCCTGCCCTTTGTCACCGTTTCTGTTCATAACTTTTATGGGTCCGGTTTGGTGGCCTCAGTATTGCATCTCTGCTTTTTGCAGATGATGTGGTTTCTGTTGGCTTCATCAAGCCGTGACTTCCAACTCTCACTGGAGCAGTTCGCAGCTGAGTGTGAAGCAGCTGGGATGAGAATCAGCACCTCCAAATCTGAGACTATGGTCCTCAGTCGGAAAAGGGTGGCGTGCCCTCTCCAGGTCGGGGATGAGATCCTGCCCCAAGTGGAGGAGTTCAAGTATCTTGGGGTCTTGTTCACGAGTGAGGGAAGAATGGAATGGGAGATCGACAGGCGGATCGGTGCAGCGTCTGCAGTGATGCGGACTTTGTATCGATCCGTTGTGGTAAAGAAGGAACTAAGCCGGAAGGCGAAGGTCTTGATTTATAATAATATATAATATTAATATATTGACTAATATAATAATTAGTAAATTTTTTTGTTAAATATTTGGGGAATTGTGGTTTATTTAGATGATGATTTAGATAATGATTAAAGCTGGGTACACACAAAGAGTTTCATTCCAACATGATGTGACGAAGAATGTACCGTAACTTATATGGTAGTTACCTTGACATTTCCATATGTTCAATCAGAAAACAGTTTAGGCCTTTCTGAGTTTCTCATATTAAGTACAGCACTTGACTCGGTTCTTCCTCGAAAACAGCTTCCAGGGCAAAAAGATCTCACAAAGAGTACAGATATATAATATTTATGTTCGATGCTACTTATTATCATGACTTCAGCACTGACGCAGGGCCAAATGAGCTCATTTAGTTCCTTGTTTACGCACATTTATTTAAAGACTCAAATCACAGCAATTATGTGTAATTCTCAAACACAAAGTGAGTGATAGAAAGCAATGTGGAACGGTTGCGTGAACTGAATAAATATGTTTAAAGACCCTGTAAAATGAATTCAGAGATTTGTTTCTCAACACATTAAATATGTTAGAAAATACAATAAGTGTTAAACTCCTTTTCACCATTTCAGTTGTCCGGATTTTTTGAGCACCCATTTCTACCACTGCAAGGTGCAGTTATAAACATAACTATCCCAACACCCCTACAAATGTATCTTCCCCGGATGCCACAATTTAAAGAACAGGTCAGTGTTAATACTTACATTCCTAAGTGTTATGTATTTCGTGTTTTTCAGTCTATTCTAATATGTTGAAACGCAAAGCACTGTGGATTTATAACTAGCAGATACTATGTGCTCAAATGTGTGTAGTGTGAAAACACAGCCTCAATAACGTATGCCGCTGTGTTTAATAAACAGTTAACATTCCTTGAAGTGTTTTTGATATGTGGACCCACACATGCCACAAAGCCGAGTCAGGCAGTGATGTATTGGACGACACTGCTGCCAGTCCATGGTGTCCGGAACCCTGTTAGCCCACTAGTAATGCCTCTTGTCGCAGCAAACATTTGCAAACATATATGGATGTGTCAGCATATACGAGATGAGACGAAAGTATATAACTGACGGGTGAAAGCTGTGTGGGGTTTGTTTTCAGCGCATTAAGTGACACGCCTACAGTGTCTGATAGCTGGGCGAATGGCTTTTATTTGTCACGATTTTGGAGCCTCATTTTACATACTGATATATATATATATATATATATATATATATATATATATATATATATATATATATCCAGTGTATATATTAATGCTAGGAAGTGATGTATTCTATGAAAAGCAACACGCTGTACAGGGGTATTGCTGTAGTCCAGTGAGCAAGAAATGTCGCTGACATAACATGATAAGCTCTGCCTGTCCTGATTTGTGACAGAATGGGGAAATTGTGTGATTGTTGCTGCAGTGCAAACGCCTGAGATGAAAAAGCACAGTGTAGCTTGCCGCCAGATCTCACTGATTTGGCAGCGACAGACAGGCTTGGACGTGCCATGGCACCCCAATATACGACAGCGGCAAAATTCAAGGAAAAAGACATCTTTATTAAAATAATTAAATTTACATTTAGATAGCAGACTTTCAACTTTTATTAATGATCCTCTAACATATAAAATCTTATTGATGGTAATGCATTCTAAAAAGTGGCTGTAACGGTCTGAAAAGAGAAATCGCCACAGCTCTTTGGGTGAGTACAAGAGACTGATAATGAATTCAGATTATTAGACTTTAAGCAGCAGGCAGAAGTTGAAAATGAATGAAGTTCTTCGGCAGGGTCTGGTCTTCTAATTACATTGAGCAGTATTCCTGAAGCAAAAATGATATCCCCATCCTCTGTTTAATTTGAATATGACTTATCTATCGTCAGAACTGCTGAGTCATATGCTAAACTGAGAGTCAATTTAGTTTTTAACCAGTATCCAAATGGTGCCACTAAAATAAAATAAAAATCCATATGATGTCAGGGGCAAAAGCTCAATCTGCTTTTTTGTGCCTTTCTACCAGGGTTGGTCCATATGTTCATTGGTAACATCTCAAAAAGAGTCCTCTGACAGGATATTGCACAAAAAAACTGATCCTGCTGTTTCATACGTCCTGATGTACTCTAACCTTTTTGATATGAGTAGAACAATGACTTTGGTTGTTCTGTTCAAAGAGTGAACCAACAGCATCAACCTCCTGCTACTTTCTGTGCAATGTCGGCAGGCCAGCTTTGGGTTGCTTCGGTGGGGCCAGTCAACCCCCTGGGTCCCTCGGTGTGGGTGGTGACCCGTCCACTGGGCCCTTCTCGGGTGGGCTTCTGGACCTGACCCTGCCTCCTGGGTGGATGGTGTTGGGTCCTCAGCCCCCACAATGCAGACGCAGCAATTACAGGTCACCTCTGAAGGTTATTGTGCATGCAAGACGGAGTCAATTCACTTGCATGATTCCGTAGATACTCACCTCTGGGACTTATTTGCTTGGTGTGGGGCCACTCATTCACTGCGATAACTTATAACTATGCTAACTTCCTGGGTATCCCCTCACTTGCACTCTGTTTCTAAAGATGTTTAGAATTTACATAGCCACTCCCGCACACTTCACCACTACCTCTGTCCTGCATGCTTTCCCTCCTGTCCTTGTCTATGCCAGCCCTGTCCTATATTGTCCTGTCCTTCCTTCACAGGGTGTAGAACAACTGCCCCATACAACATTAGAATCTGTGTCATTGTACTAGGCATATCATGATTTACTTTCCTCATCTTACTTACAGCTAATGTACTGTCTTTTGTTGTGTTCTCTTCCTATATTATTTACTTATCTTTTCACTGTCTTTCCCCTTTTTTTTCTCCTGTCACTCCCCTTTAAAAAATGTGTTCTGTCTGACCGAAATTTTCAATAAAAATCCATCAATATAAAGAACCACAGTGGCAGCTTAAAAACTCCCCTGTGTCACAGTTAAACTGTTCCGGAATTAAAAGGGATACAGATCCTCCTTTCTGTTTGACCTAACAGCTGAACAGGACCAAAAAAAAAAAAAAAAAAAGAAAGAAAGATTTTTCAGTGGCAGTCTGAGTATATATGTGTACTGTTGACAAAATATTTTATATACTGGTTAATTAAACAGCTCCCATTTTAGATTCTCTTAATAAATCTTAAACTTGTAATGGTTTTAGCAGTTATTCAATGAAACAGTGTAAGGATTGTTGATGTATTTTATTGTATTGTATTGCAAATAAAATATTTGCTCAAAACTAATGCAGTCAAAAGAAGCATTACTCAAATGCCGTGAGGAGCTCAGCAAAGTGGCAAGCAACACATATAGTGTAGTGGACACTTGTTAGTCAACCCATGTTGACGTGTTTGTTTTCTTTCATTTGTGAGGCATGTGATCCTGGACCTATTGCATGTGGAAAGTATCATCCATCCATTTTCTACCGCTTATCCGAGGTTGGGTTGCGGGGGCAATAGGTTTAGCAGGGACACCCAGACTTCCCTCTCACCAGCCACTTTATCCACAGCTCTTCCGGGGGGATCCCGAGGCGTTCCCAGGACAGCCAGCCGAGAGACGTCGTCTCTCCAGCGTGTCCTGGGTCGTCCCCGGGGTCTCCTCCCGGTGTGACATGCCCGGAACACCTCACCAGGGAGCCCTCCGGGAGGCATCCGAATCAGATGCCACAGCCACCTCATCTGGCTCCTCTCGATGTGGAGGAGCAGCGGCTCAACTCTGAGCTCCTCCCGGATGACCGAGCTTCTCACCCTATCTCTAAGGGAGAGCCTTGACACCCTGCGGAGGAAACTCATTTCGGCCGCTTGTATCCGGGATCTTGTTCGTTCCCACAGCTCGTGACCATAGGTGAGGGTAGGAAAATTGAGAGCTTCGCCTTTCGAGCTTAGCTCCTTCTTTACCACAACGGACCGATACAAAGTCTGCATCACTGTAGACGCTGCACCGATCTGCCTGTTGATCTCCCGTTACATTCTTCCCTCGCTCGTGAACAAGACCCCAAGATACTTGAACTCCTCCACTTGGGGCAGGATCTCCTCCCCGACCTGGAGAGGGCACACCGCTTAACACTCGGCTGCGAACCGCTCCAGTGAGAGTTGGAGATCATGGCTTGATGAAGCCAACAGAACCACATCATCTGCAAAAAGCAGAGATGCAATACTGAGGCCACCAAACCGGACCCCCTCTACGCCTCGGCTGCGCCTAGAAATTCTGTCCATAAAAGTTATGAACAGAATCTGTGACAAAGGGCAGCCTTGGCGGAGTCCAACCCTCACCGGGAACAAGTCCGACTTACTGCCGGCAATGCGGACCAAACCGGTCGTTCGGTACTACATACTCCCGAAGCACCCCCCACAGGACTCTCCGAGGGACACAGTCGAACGCCTTCTCCAAGTCCACAAAACACGTGTAGACTGGTTGGGCAAACTCCAATTCACCCTCGAGTGCCCTGCCGAGGGTGTAGAGCTGGTTCACTTTTCCATGGCCAGGACGAAAACCACATTGCTCCTCCTGGATCTGACATTCGACTTCTCGACGGAACCTCCTCTCCAGCACCCCTGAATAGACCTTACCAGGGAGGCTGAGGAGTGTGATCCCCTTGTAGTTGGAACACACCCTCCGGTCCCCCTTCTCATAAAGAGGGACCACCACCCCAGTATGCAAATCCAGAGGCACTGTCCCCGAATTCCACGCGATGTTGCAGAGGCGTGTCAATGCATCATACCCAGTCTACGATATAGTTGAACAGGGTGGGAAACACCTTGAGAAACACCAGAGCAGAACACTGGATCCTAGTCGAACAGAAGTATGCCTGGATGAGCTGAAGTAGCATGGGCAGAATGCTTTCAGTTTCTATAATCTTCCAAAGCGAATCTCGGTCAACAGAGTCAAAGGCTGCAGTGAAGTCGATGAAGCACAGTACAGTTGGCACCATCATTGCTCCAACATGCGACAGGTGACAGAGGCTGAAGATTTGATCAATGTAGCCTCTGTTAGTGCGCAACTCACCTTGGTTTGGCCTTGTGTGCTAACTAAAACAGCTTTAAGAGGATCAGCGTGAAAATGTTAATGCAATGCCGATGAGACTCATCCCGCAGTAGTTGCTACAGATCTGCTTGTCCCCTTTCTTGAAGCTGGGCAGTTGGACACCTTCACTCCAGTTGCTTGGGATGGTTTCAACCTTCTCACACTTTAGTCATAACGCGGTGTAGCCATGGGCCAGTTGTCTTTGGGCAGCACATGTAGACTTCATCTGGCAGGCCTTCTTTGTTTGGAGCTTTGTTGTTTTTAATACGGCCTGAGGGGCATACAGACCTCCTCAATGGTAGGTAAACCTCTTCTGTCTCTCCTCGGTAGTGGTGATAACGGCCTCTGATCAGCCCAGCTGTTTTTTTTTCAAATCTGCAAATTAGCTGGCCCATCTGCTCTTCTCTCTACACGAACGACTGCACCTCAGCGCACCCGGCTGTCAAACGCCTCAAGTTTGCAGATGACACCACTGTCATCGGCCTCATCAAGGACGGTGACGAGTCTGCATATCGACAGGAAGTGGAGCGGCTGGAGCTGTGGTGCGGCCGACACAACCTGGAGCTGAACACGCTCAAAACTGTAGAGATGATCGTGGACTTCAGGAGGCATCCTTCGCCACAGCTGCCCCTCACGCTGTCCAGCTGCCTTGTGTCAACCGTCGAGACTTTCAAGTTCCAGAGAATTACAGTCTCTCAGGACCTGAAGTGGGTGACCAACATCAACTCCGTCCTCAAAAAGGCCCAGCAGAGGATGTACTTCCTGCGGCTTCTGAGAAAGCACGGCCTGCCACAGGAGCTGTTCTACACAGCGGTCATTGAATCAGTACTGTGATCTTCCATCACAGTCTGGTTTGGTGCTGCTACAAAAAAGGACAAACTCCAACAGACAATCAAAACTGCTGAAAGGATTGTCGGTACCCCCCTACCCACCCTTGAGGACTTGCACGCTGCCAGAACTAAGACAAGAGCGTGCAAAATCCTCTCGGACCCTCCATATCCCTGCCACCAGCTCTTCCAGCTCCTTGCCTCAGATAGGCGCTACCGATCAATGCAAACTAGAACTAGCAGACATTCCAACAGCTTCTTCCCACTTGAGATCAACTTCTTAAACACCAAACCTACAATTCCATTACAACATGCTGGCAATTTTTTGACTTGAGTTCGTTGTCACATTTCTGTCAAGCCAATTATATATTACTCGTGCACTCACTGTAGTAGTGTCGCCACGCTGCACTATTTGCATATCTGTTGTTGACCAATACTGGCCACTCATGCCAGAGTAGCATCTGCTCCATTTGCACATTGATTGAGGAGTATCTGCAACATTTGCACAATCAACATTGTCCCAGATTATCGCACTACTCGTCACTTTAAACTGCATACACTCCTTGAAGTCTCGGCGCCCTTTGCACAATGGTCATTGCACCGGACTATTGCAATATTAGTAATTCGAACTGCTCTAAGTGCTAGAGGACTCTGCATCTTTTGCACAATTGTCAAAAAAAGAAATAATGTACCGGCATTAACAGACAACTAGCAACCCTTTATCGCTCAGTGACTGTTTTTTTCTTTTTGTCAATGTCTATGTCACAAAAGTGTTCTCTGTCAATTGATTGTTTGTTGTCGTACTAGAGCGGCTCCAACTACCGGAGACAAATTCCTTGTATGTTTTTTTTGGACATATTTGGCAAATAAAGATGATTCTGATTCTAATAGTATTGTTTGGCAAAATATTTTTTTTATTTGCTATTTGCTCCTCCTTTCTGCATCTCTACAAAATAAATGAAATGATAACCGTGTCAGTAATCCATCTCCTTGGAAGAAATTGATGTTGTGAGAAGAAAGGGGCTATTTTCAGCTGACAGCAAAAGACACATGGGGGACAAATTTGCTATAGTAGCCTGTTGGTTTTGTCTCACACCTGAAAAACTAGAACAAGATGGAATATAGAATGTAATCCCAAAGTGAAAAAGGTAAATGGTATTGTTGTCAAAGAGATAAAGAGCTAAACCTTTATCATATTTATCATCAGGGCAATATACTCTAATTCTCGAATGAAATAATATGATTGGTCTTTGATTGGTCTTCTTAGTAAAAGCATCATTTCAAAAACACAAAACAAGGGATCTAAATATGAATTAAAATGAAACACACTACAACATTGAGCTGCAGGTTTAAGGTTAAGGTTAAATATAACAGATGAGGTAGGCTGTGTACTATATTTCCTCTGTTGATCGCATCAAATATTAATGGGGACTACACATGTGTAAGCTGCAACACTGAGTGTGGGCAACTTCCTGCTCCTTTAATCGTGTTTCTTCTGGGTCCAAACACTACGTGATCGGCAAATTCACATTAAATTTGATTACATTGCAAATCCATGAACCTACATTTTATTACATTGCAAATCCATGAACCTGCATGGAAAAAAAGCCAGAATTGGTAAATATGTGTATTATTCAAGATAGAAAAAAAGGTATCATTGCATGACCTTGCACATGGCTAGGCCTTCATGACATCAAGCAATCACGTTTTTATGTTACACTGATTAAGATGAAAGTCAATTGTAGGATAAAAAGCTTTCTATGTCATCCAAGGAGCAATATCCCATTCAGATTTTGAGTAGTCTTTAACAACTAAATTGAAAATAGTAGTAAATAAGATTCCTGTAGCAGCTAAACAATGACTTGAGAGTAAAATTTTACAGATACAGTAATGGCAAATTGACTTAGAATATACAGTGGAACTTCGGTTTACAAACGACCCAGTTTACGAACAATTCAGTTTATGAACAACTTTTTAAAAGAAAAATTACCTCAGATTACATACTATTTTTCGTGTACAGTCGTGAACAGTCTTTGCATGGCCGCACAAGGCTAAGAACATGCGTTTTGCTTTGGTTTGTTTTTTTGCACCGTATAAACATCTTTTGTTCCATGCTTCAAGTATCTTTGTTTTTTTGCCTAAAATGGCCACACCATCCCACAATGCAAAGCAAATGCCGTGCTGCATTGTGGGAGGTGGTAGCCAGTCAGGGCTACAAGTAACCACAGTGAACGTAAACATTAGTGTACTGGAAAATGGAAAGACACTGCACAGTGATTTGCTAACCAACACACTGTTATTTCATCATCAGAAATGATGTGTTCACCTATTTCTACAACCCCAATTCCAATGAAGTTGGGATGTTGTGTTAAACATAAACAAAAACAGAATACAATGATTTGCAAATCATGTTCAACCTATATTTAATTGAATACACTACAAAGACAAGATATTCAATGTTCAAACTGATAAACTTTATTGTTTTTAGCAAATAATCATTAACTTTGAATTTTATGGCTGCAACACGTTTTTAAAAAGTTGGGAAAAAAACGATAACCGATCACTGATCCGATCACAAGATAGAGGAATGTGTCTATTTAAATGACTTGTTCATTTCCTGTATATACTTGTGTACTTAATGGCTCAAAAAATTATATTTACAAGAAATGATGTATCTTTGTTCATCTATTTAAGCCAGTGAGGCATAGTGACAGACAGAACAAATGATAAATGGTCTTCTATTAGATGGCAGGAAGTACATACAGTAATTAATGTATCCACTTTTTGTGACATTTTTGTTTGTTGGTGTTCCGTGAGATTTTTCAATTGTAAAATATGTTCCTTGGCTCCACAAAGGTTGGAAATAACTGCTCTCGTCAGATCGTGCATTCTAATCAGTCAGGTCAAACCAACATTACATGACAGAAATAATGGGTGCTAACTTACTATAATTAAATTACTTTATTTTTTTAAATTACTTCCCGCACACCGAAACTTTAGAGCATAATTCGACAGAACGGCGGCATGTTTACGTCCAACCGTTCGTGGTACCACTAGCTTGCTAGTCTACATAACGTTTTGTTGCCTGCTTGCGAGCCGTATCGTATTAAAAGAGTCGTGACCGTAGGTGAGAAAGAAAAAGATCCCGGATATAAGCGGCCGAAATGAGTTTTCCTCCGCAGGGTGTCAGGAGATAGGGTGAGAAGCTCGGTCATCCGGGAGGAGCTCAGAGTAGAGCCGCTGCTCCTCCACATCGAGAGGAGCAAGATGAGGTGGCTGGGGCAGCTGATTCGGATGCCTCCCGGACGCCTTCCTGGTGAGGTGTTCCGGGCACATCCCACGGGGAGGAGACCCCGGGGAGGAGACCCCAGGGACGACCCAGGACACGCTGGAGAGACTACATCCTTCGGCTGGCCTGGGAACGCCTCAGGATCCCCCTGAAAGAGCTGGATGAAATTGATGGGGAGAGGGAAGTCTGGGCGTCCCTGCTAAAGCTACTGCGCCCGTGACCCGACCTCGGATAAGCGGTAGAAAATGGATGGATGGATGGAAGATAAAGCCCAATGATCATAAAAAACGGGATGCGGTGGTATCGGAGTACAATATTTTATTGGAGATGTCTGACATCGTGAAATAGCAAATTTGTCTTGTAGTCTGCATTACGTGTTGTCTGTCTCAGACGTGTTGTCTGTCCCACACCGCCAACATGTTATTTTTTTTGTTTTTTAAAATAATTTTATTGCCGTCAGATATTTCCAATACTACGTCAAAAGATGCACGACAAGACTAAAAATAAACTAGCTTTTGTATTCAAATATACTGTGCACAATGGCGAGGCGGGGTAAATGTCTTTTGCAGAGCTGATCAATGACGTCATTGATCAGATCGGCGAATTATGACATTAAAGCCGATCACCATCCATCCATTTTCTGAGCCGCTTCTCCTCACTAGGGTGGCGGGCATGCTGGAGCCTATCCCAGCTATCATCGGGCAAGAGGCGGGGTACACCCTGAACTGGTTGCCAGCCAATCGCAGGGCACATACAAACAAACAACCATTCGCACGCACAGTCACACCTACGGGCAATTTAGAGTCTTCAATTCATGCATGTTTTTGGGATGTGGGAGGAAACCGCAGTGCCGGAGAAAACCCACCCAGGCACGGGGAGAATATGCAAACTGTTCTCCCCGTGCCTGCAGGGATTGAACCCGGGTCCTCAGAACTGTGAGGCTGACGCTTTAACCAGTCGTCCACCGTGCCACCGCCGATCAGCATAAATTGCTAAATATCGGCCGATACCAATCAGCCCGATAAAATCGGTGTAAAGTCTATTGGAGAGTGATGTAGAGGCATGGCAGAGGGATGAGTGGTGATGATGAAGCACAGCATCGCAACAAAACTTACATCCCTTTCAAGACAGTTAATTAAAAAACCTTCACCAGCACCATGGCATAATGTCTGGAGCGAATCAGAATATATAAGCTGTTGCAGGTCAAGGGGTTAACCTCCAATAGAAGTCCACTGATAAATGCTGAGGCAGGAACATTGAGTGAACGGGCACACACTAAACATCCTGGGGTTATCGAAGTCACAGGCGGTATTAGATTTATCTGGAGACTGCATTATCTCCACTGAAAAAGATTTGGTCTACCACCTTGTTCTGTCTGTCCCTCGTGTCTTATCACATTTGAAGAAAACGAATGGGGAGGAATGTTTTAGAAATCATCAAGACTGTGGACTCTGTATAGATGAATGCTTTGCCACTCCACTAAGGTATGGTTTATGCCAAACCGAGAGTTTAACATTGTCCTAGTTTGCAGAGTCAGCTTTAAAATATTAACCATGTCATTTTGGAACATCTTTGTCTGAAACCAAAATATGAGAGCCCAAGTGTCATTGTAGAACATTTGTCATGCCACAGTAAATTATGTGACCACTTTCTCATGAGAATGAGAATATACCCTTCTCTCACCATAGCAAGTGAAGCCTTGAAGATAAAAGCAGCCTGCAAGGTTTGATAGACTTTTTGTGGGGCATACCACTGACTGAGGCAAATTAATGACCTCTCCCATCCCCCCCTGGAGAGAGACTGGTGTATGGGGAGGTTTATAAATAGAGCAATGGTTTGATGGAAAGTCTGTGATACGTGTGTTTTACTTAGTCTTACTAATACTAGATGACCCACCAAGACTGGGGGGAAAAAAACTCTCTAGCTGAAACAAGTCTACTGACACATGCTCTCTTTTCTGTCAGTTTGGAACTAACCAATGACTTGCAGTAGTTTTGTGGCAAAATATACATTGCTGCATTACTCGAGAGAGGTAAATAAGACTTTAGGTTGGTATCTTAAACAGTGTTTCCCAACCAGGGGTACGCGACCACATTCCAGGGGCTACGTGGAAACAGGTGTGGACCGGTGTCACGAAATACATGTACCGGCTTTACGTATTCAGGATTAAAAATATATATAATAATTTAGCTGTAATCCGGTACAGTTACTGAAAAAAGACATGTAATCAGATTACAGGTACATTTATTAAAAATTTGGATTATGTCATATGATTACATTTGTAATACGGTGAGAGAGAGGCTGATTGTTGATTTGAGCACTCACCCCCTTTGCCACTCGCGGGCGGGCCAAGCAACCTGGTCAAACGTTTAGCAGAGCAACAAATGGTTAAATGGTCACAACATAGCCATGGCCGTGTTTCCATCCCAAAAGCCGCTTGTTTAAAAGCGAAGTTATGGACTGTGACTGGATCGTATTCACTGGAGGACTTATTCATTTTGGATAACATTTACCAAAGAAAACTGAGCTGTCAAAGTCATTCGGACTGCTACTGACTTCGGTTGTGGAGGAGCTAGCATAGCGAGCTAGCTCAGGTGCCCGCAGCTAAGTACAGTAAGTAAACAGTTCACTATCCACTATAAAAGTCACTCACTGCTTCACTATTTAAACACTATACTACCACTGGTAAACCTGTCACCGGGAATAAAAAATGTTTATCCGTGGTGACGTCACGTATTGTCATGCATCATAATTACGAGTGTGTGCGTGCCTGTGCACGCGCGTGTAAACCTTAATTTGTTAATTTCACTCATTGTAACAAACACCAAGTGTGTGGCTCATGTGAAACTAGTGAGTGTAATTTCCTTCACGGGTTGTTTAAAGTATGTTTTTATCTATCTATCTATCTATCTATCTGTCTGTCTGTCTGTCTGTCTGTCTATCAGAACCAGAATAAGAATTATCTTTATTTGCCAAGTATGTCAAAAACACACAAGGAATTTGTCTCCGTTAGTTGGAGCCGCTCTAGTACGACAACAGACTTTTGAGACATCAAAACAAAAACATAAAAACACAGTACGGAGAGTCACTGAGCAATGAAAGGTTACCAGGAATGTGGTAATGCCGATAAATTATTAAAAAAAATTACAACCCCAATTCCAATGAAGTTGGGATGTTGTGTTAAACATAAATAAAAACAGAATATAATGATTTTCAAATCATGTTCAACCTATATTTAATTGAATATACTACAAAGACCAGATATTTGATGTTCAAACTAATAAACTTTATTGTTTTTAGCAAATAATCATTAACTTAGAATTTTATGGCTGCAACACGTTCGAAAAAGGCTGGGACAGGTGGCAAAAAAGACTGAGAAAGTTGAGGAATGCTCATCAAACACCTGTTTGGAACATCCCACAGGTGAACAGGATAATTTGGAACAGGTGGGTGCCATGATTGGGTATAAAGGGAGCTTCCCTGAATTGCTCAGTCATTCACAAGGAAAGATGGGGCGAGGTTCACCTCTTTCTGAACAAGTGCGTGAGAAAATAGTCGAACAGTTTAAGGACAATGTATAATTGCACGGAATTTAGGGATTTCATCATCTACAGTCCATAACATCATCAAAAGGTTGAGAGAATCTGGAGATATCACTGCATGTAAGCGGCAAGGCTGAAAACCAACATTGAGTGCAAGTGACCTTCGATCCCTCAGGCGGCACTGCATCAAAAACTGACATCAATGTGTAAAGGATATCACCACATGTGCTCAGGAACACTTCAGAAAACCAATGTCAGTAAATACAGTTTGGTGCTACATCCAGAAGTGCAACTTGAAACTCTACTATGCAAAGCAAAAGCCATTTATCAACAACACCCAGAAACGCCGCTGGCTTCTCTGGGCCCGAGCTCATCTAAGATGGACTGATGCAAAGTGGAAAAGTGTTCTGTGGTCCCACGAGTCCACATTTCAAATAATTTTGGGAACTTGTGGACGTCGTGTCCTCCGGGCCAAAGAGGAAAAGAACCATCCGGACTGTTATGGACGCAAAGTTCAAAAGCCAGCATCTGTGACGGTATGGGGCTGTGTTAGTCCCAATGGCATGGGTAACTTACACATCTGCACCATTAATGCTGAAAGATACATACAGGTTTTGGAGAAACATATGCTGCCATCCAAGCAACGTCTTTTTCATGGACACCCCTGCTTATTTCAGCAAGTCAATGCCAAACCACATTCTGCACATGTTATAACAGGCTTCGTAGTAAAAGAGTGCAGGTACTAGACTGGCCTGCCTGCACCTGTCTCCCATTTAAAATGTGTGGCGCATTATGAAGCGTAAAATACGACAACGGAGACCCCGGACTGTTGAATAGCTGAAGCTGTACATCAAGCAAGAATGGGAAAGAATTCCACCTACAATGCTTCAACAATTAGTGTCCTCAGTTCCCAAATGTTTATTGAATGTTGTTAAAAGAAAAGGTGATGTAACACAGTGGTAAATATGATCCTGTCCCAGCTTTTTTGGAACGTGTTGCAGCCATCAAATTTATGTTTATGATTATTTGCTAAAAACAATCAAGTTTATCACTTTGAACATTAAATATCTTTGTAGTGTATTCAATTAAATATAGGTTGAACATGATTTGCATACCATTGTATTCTGTTTGAGTCACTGATGGTGTAGTGGTGCACTCGCCTGACTTTGGTGCGGGCAGCGCGGGATCAGTTCCCACTCAGTGATGGTGTGAATGTGAGTGCGAATGGTTGTCCGTGTCTCTTTGTGCCCTGCGACTGACTGGCGACCAGTTCACGGTCTAGTCCGCCTTTCGCCCGAAGTCAGCTGGGATAGGCTCCAGCACCCCGCGACCCTAACCAGGATAAGCGGTGTTGAAAATGGATGGATGGATGTATTCTGTTTTTATTTATGTTTAACACAACGTCCCAATTTCATTGGAATTGGGGTTGTACAATTGTGCAAAGTCCTCTAGCAATTTAGAACAGTTTGAAATGACTAATAGACCAATAGTCTGGTACAGTGACCATTGTGCAAATGGTGCAGAGACTTAAAAAGCAGTTTAAAGTGACTAGTAGTGCAAGAATCTTAACACAGTTTCAATTGTGCAAATGGTGCAGATACTTCTCAAGCACATGAGTGGTCAGTATTGGTCAACAACAGATATACAAATAGTGGAGAGTGGTGAGACTACTACAGTGAGTGTACGAATAATGTATAATCGGCCCGACTATCTATCTATCTATCTATCTATCTATCTATCTATCTATCTATCTATCTATCTATCTATCTATCTATCTATCTATCTATCTATCTATCTATCTATCTATCTATCTATCTATCTATCTATCTATCTATCTATCTATCTATCTATCCATCCATCCATCTTCTGTGACAGTTCAAAAAACAGCTTTCCTCATGGAACTAAGTAATTATTGTTTCAAATGTCCTTAAATCCATCCAGTTCCTCTGGATTCAGGAGCGTTCGCATAACACTCGGTAAATACTATGAGGTATACAGTATATAACAAACGCTGGTTTAGTATTTATTTCATATTTCTTTTATGGGTATTACTTATTTTCAAGGCAACATATTTGTTTTTGTTTGAGTTACTGGAAAAAGAAGACAATGCCTGAGAATTAAATGTTCACATTAAGGAGGTAAAATAAAACGATTCATTCAATAATCAGTTTGGTTAAGTCCTACTTTTGGAGAATCATCAACACGTATGAGTGGTTGGGTACTCATGGTATGTCAATATTCTTCAGGGGGTACGCAAGACAAAAAAGGTTGGGAGCTACTGCCTTAAAAGACTGAGACAAAAAATAAACATTTGTGGGAAGATGCATGAAAACACAAAATGGCTAGAAGCATCATCTTGTATTTTTATGTTGATGTTCTGCCTATTTCTTTGGATGTACCTGATGCTCCTATTGTCTACAGCAGGGGTTCTCAAACCTTTGGGGTCCAGGGTCGCCTTACGTTAGGTTTACAGTATGTTCTCAGTGGCCACAGCAATCATGTTTCATCCCGGGATGGACGTGAGACAACGTAGGGGGACTGGATGGACATACGTGACAGGCTGTGATCAAAGGTGGGCAGTGACGTGCTAAATTTACTCAGTTTCCTTACTTAACATAACTTTTTGGATAAATTGTACTTGTCAGAGTAAATTTAATGCAATACTTGAGTATTTTTGTTAAAAATAAACAATACTTTAACCCTGTCACATTGAGCTAGTGTTGGATCTATCTCTCCCAACACCTATAAAAATGCACAAAAGGAATGAAGACGCTGGTTTCTTTTTCTCTTGAGGAGGTCGTATGGGAGATTGTTCAGATTACAGCCTCTCATCACGTTCTAAACAATCTCTCCCATCGCTCCTGTATTTATTTGAAATAGGGAGGTTTCTGAGTTTACAAGACATAACATACTAAGCTTACAAGACACAACACACTAAGGGGAGGGTTTCAAGGTGAAGAGATGGGACCAACACCTGCCACGTCCCCGGCCACGTCCTTGGTCAAGGCTCCCTTCTCTCTGATGATTCCTGCTGAGTCATCTTCTTGAAGGCGAGACATCTTCCTTTCTCAAAATCGTCCATAATACTAATGCAAGCTTAGCAAATAAATGATAACTTCTATAATATATTTAACAGCTACATTTCACTGGCTACTTTTGTTTGTATTATTGCTTGCACAATCTATTTGTTTTGGTTTGGTTTTCTGCCTCGGGCAATGGATATGACTCTTCTTTCATCAATTCAACGTAACCACTAGTGACTTATGACTCCATTTCACCCAGTGAACAGACCCAGGCTGTCACATGGCCACACAGAAATGCCACAAGCAAAGCTTTCAAAGTGACAAATTTACGTGCAGAATAGCAGAACCAACAGTGGCATGAGTCTCGCGGTCAGAAGAGGCACAACACCCCTGGCCTCATATTCAGTCTATGAATACCTTACAGACTTACAGAAAAGAATAGCTACTTTATGTCATGTGCTGTCATCTGTGTCTGCCTAAAACTGTTTACATTACAGCCCACAAGAACTCCACTTTGAACATGAGAAAATATGTAGTGGTTTTTCTACAGCATGTAATCGCTGCCAAGTCAGACAATTATGATGGTTCACAAGTATAAACAAAAAAAGTTAATTTCAGACTATTTATTGTGGCTGAATTTGTATTATTGTATGTTATTTTATAAAGATGTAATTCCTTTTTAAGTTAAAGTGAGATTGTTGGGCAATATCTGATTTTGCATATTGCTATTTTTTTATTTTTGTGTATTTGCCGTTCAAGCTTTAAAACTTTACTCAAGTAACCATTTGGAGGAATACTTTTTACTTATTACTTAAATCATATTGTTGTAAAGCAACAGGACTTACTCCCCCAGTTTTGGAACCGACTGGTCCACAGCATTGGTTTAAGGATATTAAAATTTGTGACTTCACGCTACAAAATCATTGATATCAGATCAGATCAGATAAAACTCAAAGTTTAAACTCTAATCCGAACCAATCAAAGGCTCTCTAAGATGAGTCAGTATGGTTGAGTGTGGAGAAACCAGGCAGTGACGGTTAATGGGGAAGTGAAGGGACAGTTTTCTCAAGTACATCTTCACACATTATCATCAACTATCAACTTTTGTGCACCTTGTCTGACAAGCACTTGCTGTCCAGTTCTTTCTGATATCCTGCAGACATGTATGGATGTATGGACGTGGCTCAGACACTCATTCAACCCAACATGAAGCTTCTCACTCTCATTCAATGCACCAAATAATCAGTTCATTCAAAAGTTCATTTTCTATGCAAACTAGTTCATAGTTCAGTTCACTGTTTCAAAAATGGACTACTTCAGTTCATAGTTGATAATTAAAAATTTTGAACTAAGTTCACTGTTCCAAAAATAAACTATCCATCCATCCATCCATTTTCTGAGCCGCTTCTCCTCACTAGGGTCGCGGGCGTGCTGGATGATAGCCTATCCCGGCTATCATCGGGCAGGATGCGGGGTACACCCTGAACTGGTTGCCAGCCAATCGCAAGGCACATACAAACAAACAACCATTCGCACTCACATTCACACCTACGGGCAATTTAGAGTCGTCAATTAACCTACCATGCATGTTTTTGGGAGGAAACCGGAGTGGATGGAAAAAACCCACGCAGGCAAGGGGAGAACATGCTAACTCCACACAGGCGGGGCCGGGGATTGAACCCCGCTCCTCAGAAATGTGAGGCAGATGCTCTAACCAGTCACCCACCGTGCCGCCAAAAATAAACTAATTCATGTTTTTCTTTTCAATACTTGATGTTGCTGATCGGCTATTACCCTAAAAAAATGGCCTTTCATTTCCCCATTGTTGCCACCCATTTAGTCCACACTAGTAGCCACCTGCAGCCTTCACCCTACAATCTCAAAAACATGAGTAAAAACCTTTTGCATGAAAGGTCTTTTTTTTAAAAATGAGGAATTCATACGTAAACAGGACTTTTGTTCTTAATGTGCAAACAAAAACATGCAACACAGAATGACAGGATCATGGTGAAAGGACATTGATTTTGCATTCCTCGCAGCTCTGGTTGACTATGTTAATAAAATATAGACCCATATCTTGTAAATAAATTCCATATTGTGACAGTGTGATTGTACAGTATTTTAACTAAAGCATTCTGATACAACTATTAATTTTCCCAACAAAGAACACATTCACGGAGTGTCACTGAACGCACCTTGCAAATGTCAACATGAATGGTGGCCGCACTGAATCGGCTGCCAAATACGGCGTTTATCGCCCGATATATGAAGTCTTGTATATAGTGTATTCAGACGGGTTTTCTTCTGGAAGTGCCAAACAAAACCTGGCACTCTTGAATGAAAATGAACTTGCGTTCGAGAACTGCTCACAGACGCCAGAATGACAGCGTTTTCAGTGACGTTCATCAAGCAGAAATGAACTAAGTTACGCTCACGTTTCCACAAAATAGGAACTAGTTCATGAACCTTTGTTCATTGAACTCATTCAGGTACAACACTGCAAATGCTCTTTGAGCATCTCTATTCAACGCTTTTTCTTTGCTGACTTTTTCCCCACCATTCTGCATGTCAGAAAGTAGGAGGCTTATAAATAGAGCAATGGATTGATGTTATTTCTGAGAAATGTGTTCCTTACTCTTGATACTACATGACCTACCAAGACTGGGGGAAAACAAACTCATACGAACTGAAGCAAGTCCTTGTGACACTTGAGGTCTCTCCTTCCAGGTTGGAACTAACCAAATGCTTGTAGTAAGAGTGCAAAACACATTGCCGTAGCCAGGGGTGTACTTGCCTAGAGGCAAGCCAGACTTTTGGTGTGTACCTCAAAAGACTTGAGTGTTCGTTTAGACAGTTGTTCGTACAAATGTTATGTTTGTGTTGATTTGTTACAAAGAATATAGTTATCATTATTTGCTCGGTTAGTAATGTATTTTAGCAATGGAGTCAAAAGATGCGATCTGTGAAAACTCATCTTTCCTAAAACAGAAGTAGTTTTACATTCACTGATCACTCAGTGCCACACTTACAGTATCTGATTATGGAGAGAGGTTTTGAGAGAAGAAAAACCCATAAATTGCTAACAGTATGTCTACACCTCGAGGACAAAACTAATGAGATGAATCCGTGTTCGCTTTGATTAAACAATGTTGTCTCAGATGTTTACCTGCCAATTATTGAAATTAATCCTGGCCAGTTTGAATCACTTGCTGGACATTAAACATGACCTTTCCCTCAAACCAAATCCAATCACCTCAAAGTCAGGGCCTTATCAATAATGGCCGCCAATGAAAGGTACTAACCAATAGAAATCCCTTCCTGTTTTCTAAAAAGCACAGCTTTTCCT
Source organism: Phyllopteryx taeniolatus (assembly GCF_024500385.1). Lineage (NCBI taxonomy): Eukaryota > Metazoa > Chordata > Actinopteri > Syngnathiformes > Syngnathidae > Phyllopteryx > Phyllopteryx taeniolatus. The sequence continues at coordinate 41,413,977 of NC_084502.1, read as the reverse complement.
GTAAAAGTTACCAATACCCTTCATTATGCTGCTGAAACTGGATGATGAGACTTAACAGTGAAAGTGGATAATACACAGACACACCTCCTTTGTCAAATGATAAGTTAAATCTCTGTTGTGCTTGGAAGCAGCCAAAGGCAAAATACATACAGAGTAGACCAAGAAAGGCTGCAGTGCAGCGTTGCTTACTTTTCAGATATTTCTTTAGGATGCAGATTGCATTACATTGAAGGGTTCCAGCTGGATTAGTTATTCTGATGCATTTACATACCAACAAATATTCATTCAAATTCTGATCTCTAATGGAAGTGACCTTTGTGTGAACATTTTAAAATGTTTCTCTCCAATTAAATTTGAATGGCAGCGAGCAATACGGCTTCATATGGTAACTGACCATTATTAAACAATATTTATTCTGCAGCTGCATTGGAAAGTGTGATTTGAGGAAAGCCTTTAAAATCTGAGTGGATCCTTTGGGAACAAAACAAAAAGCGCAGCAGCTCCAGGGCCTGCAGTCTCTTTCTCTGAACAATCAAGAAATAATGGTGCATTGCATCTACCTCGAGGTGGGAAATCGGAGGTACAAATGACATCACTGCCAAGTTACCAGCGTTCCATTTACCAAATCGCAAAACAAGATGGTGACCAAGCTATCCCGAGCTTGCCTTGTCCGAATAGAAACAAACTCTGGACAAATATGCGGTCCTTTTGTAACTTTCAAACATGGTGGATGAAGACGAAAAACAAGGACGCAAAAGGTAGCCTATTTTATTTTTCACATAAAATGAAATGGGTGAATACTCATAACAACAGGATTATTCATAACAGCATTATACAGAGATTGATGTTTGTCTTTGTCTCTGTGTGCTTGTGTGGCTCCTTTTCTTTTTTGGGTTAGGTCAAAAACATTATTGTGTCATATTCTTTACTGAAATATGTTTTGTCTCTTTTCTATAATAATCTCCAAGTTGCAGCATACACAGCAAATTATATTGAAGACTGGAAGAGAGTGGGAGTACATGCTGAGTGCTGACCATGGCCAACAAAAACAGCTTCTTTGAGCTTTCTCTGTACTTCCTTATAATTTTATATAACTATTACTTTATAGAACATCAATATAGTAATATAATCATAAGTAAGAAATATTAATATATACACATCCTTATTCCTATATATGCTAATACAATAATACAAATGATTATATCAGTAACAGCAGTATCTTGGATTTCAATGAAAAGAAAAAAAGATCGACTACCACAAACGAAACAAAAAACTATAAAAACACCTAGACCTGTATAATAAACATATAAATGTATTTATTGTCCCACATAAAAATTATTTGTATTCATACTCATACTACTACCTCCTCATATTTTGTAATGAACATCCATCCATCCATTTTCTGTACCGCTTATCCTCACTCGGGTCGCGGGCGTGCTGGAGCCTATCCCAGCTATCTTCGGGCGGGAGGCGGGGTACACCCTGAACCGGTCGCCAAGCAATCGCAGGGCACATAGAAACAAACAACCATTCACACTCACATTCACACCCACGGGCAATTTAGAGTCTTCAATCAACCTACCACGCATGTTTTTGGAATGTGGGAGGAAACCGGAGTGCCCGGAGAAAACCCACCCAGGCACAGGGAGAACATGAAAACTTCACACAGACGGGGCCGGGATTTGCACCCCGGTCCCCAGAACTGTGAGTCAGATGTGCTAACCAGTTGTCCATCGTGCCGGCTTGTAATAAACATTGATGTTTGTTTATTTCAGCTCCCCACTCAGTACGGTCAGAATCAGAATCATAATCATCTTTATTTGCAGAGTATGTCCAAAAAACACAGAAGGAATTTGTCTCCGGTAATTGGAGCCGCTCTAGTACGACAACAGACAGTCAATTGACACAGAACACTTTTGAGACATAAAGACATTGACAAAAACAGTCACTGAGCAATAAAGGGTTGCTAGTTATCTGGTAATGCCAGTACATTTTTTTTTTTTTTTTTTTTGACAATTGTGCAAAAAGATGCAGAGTCCTCTCGCACTTAGAGCAGTTCGAATGACTAATATTGCAATAGTACGGTGCAATGACCATTGTGCAAAGGGCGCCGAGACTTCATTGTCTGGGACAATGTTGGTTGTGCAAATGTTGCAGATACTGCTCAGTCAGTGTGCAAATGGAGCAGATGCTACTCTGGCATGAGTGGCCAGTATTGGTCAACAACAGATATGCAAATAGTGCAGCGTGGTGAGACTACTACAGTGAGTGCACGAGTAATATATAATTGGCCCGACAGAAATGTGACAACAAACTCAAGACAAAAAGACAACAAATTGCCAGCATGTTGCAATGGAATTGTAGGTTAGGTGTTTCAGAAGTTGATTGCAGGTGGGAAGAAGCTGTTGGAATGTCTGCTCATTCTAGTTTGCATTGATCGGTAGCGCCTCCCTGAGGGAAGGAGCTGGAAGACCTGGTGACCGGGATGTGGAAGGTCTGAGAGGATTTAGCACGCTCTTGTCTTAGTTCTGGCAGCGTGCAAGTCCTCAAGGGTGGGTAGGGGGGTACCGACAATCTTTTCAGCAGTTTTGATTGTCCGTTGCATTCGGAGTTTGTCCTTTTTTGTAGCAGCACCAAACCAGACTGTGATGGAAGAACACAGGACTGATTTGATGACCGCTGTGTAAATCTGCCTCAGCAGCTCCTGTGGCAGGCGATGCTTTCTCAGAAGCCGCAGAAAGTACATCCTCTGCTGGGCCTTTTTGAGGACGCAGTTGATGTTGGTCTCCCACTTCAGGTCCTGGGAGATTGTAATTCCCAGGAACTTGAAGGTCTCGACGGTTGACACAAGGCAGCTGGACAGCATGAGGGGCAGCTGTGGCGAAGGATACCTCCTGAAGTCCACGATCATCTCTACAGTCTTGAGCGTGTTCAGCTCCAGGGTGTGTCGGCCGCACCACAGCTCCAGCCGCTCCGCTTCCTGTCGATATGCAGACTCGTCACCGTCCTTGATCAGGCCAATGACAGTGGTGTAATCTGCAAACTTCAGGAGTTTGACAGCCGGGTGCGTTGAGGTGCAGTCGTTCATGTAGAGAGAGAAGAGCAGTGGATAGAGGACACAACCTTGGGGCGCCCCAGTGCTGATGCTGCGTGTGGATGAGGTGGTCTCTCCCAGCCTCACCTGCTGTGTCCTGCCCGTCAGGAAGCTGTAAATCCACTGGCAGATGGCAGGTGAGACGCTGAGCTGGAGAAACATGGAGGAAAGGAGTTCAGGGATGATGATGTTGAAGGCTGAGCTGAAGTCCACGAACAGGATCCTAGCGTAGGTCCCTGCACTGTCGAGGTGTTCTAAGATGAAGTGCAGTCCCATGTTGACTGCATCATCCACAGACCTGTTTGCTCGGTAGGCAAATTGCAGGGGGTCCAGCAGGGGGTATGTGACGCTCTTGAGGTGGTCCAGCATGAGACGTTCAAAGGACTTCATGACCACAGATGTCAAGGCGACAGGCCTGTAGTCGTTTAGACCCGAGATTGCAGGTTTCTCGGGGACTGGAATGATGGTGGAGCATTCGATCGTCTTACTCCATTATTTGAGATGCAGATTTTTTTTTTACTGTGGTTCGGCATTTTTGGATAATAATAATAATAATAAAGATAATTAATAATATAATAATAATAATTTAATTTATACTCCCTCTCTTTTTTTCAGGATGAAGTACAAGTGGAGGTGCCTATGAGATCTAAAGAACACCCGGATTGATGCAATGGCGGCTTGTTTTTTCCACAACGTGCATGGGTGCATCAGAGATCTGTCAGGAACACCCAAATGGATGCCCAAGACAGGCAAATGAAAATGAGTGGAGGACACACTGCAAATGTCATGACGCCATACTATGAAATGAACCTGCTCTTTCTCAATATGTTCATACTGTAAATAAGTATCAATCATGCACTGTTGTCATTGCTTTTATTCCTGCCAATAAACAAGTGTTGTACTCAGTTGTTCATTTTTCTTATTATTATTTACTGCAATTAATCCAAGTAGAAATATAATACAGTTTAATAAAATATGTATAAAACACTGAAAGACGCAAATTGGGAATAAAACGTTTCTCCGGTGGTAAGGTAGTTATTACATTGTGCAAGAGTGTAAACATAAAATGTAAACTATAAGTGTAATCAATTTAACCTTTTCAGTTGATCTATCACTCAATCCATCAGGGCCTCAAACTCTTGCTGGGCCCGGAACGCTTCGTGGCGCGTCTGAAAGGCCTCCTCGGACTCAGGGAGGAAATGGAGGGCGTCATCTTGTTACCGCTGACGCTTATGAAGCCATGTGGTTGTTGCTGCCATGTGTGTGCTGGGGCAAGAGGCAGGTTGGATGGGCAGCATCGGTGGACAGACAGTTTTAGGTGTTTGCAGAGATGTTCAATTGGATTCAAGTCTGGGCTCTGCCTGGGCCACTTGAGGACATTTACAGTGTAGCGAATACACCTATGAGACACAGTTGTCAACTGCAATCCCCACGAGCTGATAACCTTTGCATTCTTGCCTTCTGACCCTCAACCAGCCGGTCTGTTTCCACAAGACACAAGAAATCTACTCTCTGTCACCTGGGCCATAAATTGGTCATCAGTCCTCCTCCAGCCATTCTTACTGGTTTCTCCAACAAATACTTTTTTCTACGGACTGATCAAATGATCAAGAATTTGTGAATTTTTTCAAATGCCAGAGAGTTTTCAAATTGACAACAATGGATTCATTAGTTAGACAGGCCACAAATTGAACTATTACTCACTGACCACAGGAACTCATCCAGAGGAATTACAACTGACTTGTGCCATTTTTAATGTCCTACCGGACGCTCTGGGGTCATTGGTGGAGCACGGGCGACACCCGCTGGCGTTTAAGAGTCACTGCAAGCTTATTATCAGTATCCACAGTTTTACCGTGATAAATATCTGTTTTGATATTTTACGAACTTTGCACAAATGCTCCAATTGTAGATCATGATACCAATGTCAATAACGACTGTTTCTTGCTGTCAAATCTGTTTGTCAACCGAATAAAATTATTGTGTTTTACCTTAAACAACACGAAAATGTGACATCACGGACATTAAGTGTTCTTACCCACCAAATAAAGTTGAAACACTCATTGCATTATCCATGGTGTGTGAGACAATGCAAAAGCTTATTTCAGATCCACTGGTTTTAAACTCGCGGCACGGTGGGCTACTGGTTAGAGCGTCAGCCTCACAGTTCTGAGGACCGGGGTTCAATCCCCGGCCCTGCCTGTGTGGAGTTTGCATGTTCTCCCCGTGCCTGTGTGGGTATTCTCCGGGCACTCCGGTTTCCTCCCACATCCCAAAAACATGCATGAATTGGAGACTCTAAATTGCCCGTAGGTGTGAATGTGAGTGTGAATGGTTGTTTGTTTGTAAGTGCCCTGCGATTGGCTGGGAACCAGTTCAGGGTGTACCCCGCCTCCTGCCCGATGATAGCTGGGATAGGCTCCAGCACGCCCGCAACCCTAGTGAGGAGAAGCGGCTCAGAAAATGGATGGATGGATGGTTTTAAACTACAAATAATTTTAGAGTAAAATTTAATATCAGAGGCGTGGTCTGTCCTTCCCGGTCTTGCCTTTGGGGCCACTCCTCCTTCTTTCTTGGTACAAAGACTGAAGCCTTTTATTCTCTGGGCTCTTGTTTCTTGCTCCGCCGAAGACGCTGCCTCCCAGCCAAGAAGCCCCACTCCTCACCATGAGGTGGAGGAGGCGATCCAAAATGGGCCAAATATTCGTTGCTGCCCCAACAACCGGTGACCGCAGTTATTCTGCTAACTTCCCAACTACAATTTTGTGTGGGGGTGAGTCACCACCAAGAGGAATCCGGCAAGAAGGATTTGTGCGCGCAAGTTTTCTCTGAGCACGTGGCGAACAACGTCACCCAAGCACTTCGGCCACTCTACCCATGCTTTTTTCCCCCTCCGTTTTCTTCAAATCAACCTGTCAACGCCCTTGCCCAGCCATCAGGAGGATCAACCCGCCTGCCTATTTGTGTTCTTCGCAATGTGAGTACAACTTGCTAATTACGAGGTACAAATTGATGTATAATTGGGCTTAAACTAGCAGTCACCTAATTCCCAGCTCTAGCATCGCTCACTGCACATCCACTCATCCCACACTTACGTCACGAGCTCAGCCTTCTATACGAATGTTTATCTTGTAGTAAAGTCCCCTGCATTGTTTTCCCAACTTCCCCTGTAGATTTAATTACATTTTCTCAAAAATTCCACCTCCTGTTGTGTACTTTGTGTTTGATTTAAATAGTAAAACCGCTGTAATCTCAAACTATTTTCATCCACGTAGCGAGACTTCTAAAATACCGAGATTGATTGAGGTTTTTCGTTACTTTTCCTAAAATTTATAAATATAAACAGAGACATGGTACCCTATACGAGACAAATATAATTTAATTATAACCTTTTAAAGTACATTAAATTAACCCGGAAGTAGATGCAGGGGTCTGCTTCCCAACTTTTTTTCTTTTTCCAAATTATTCACGCTATTACCCAAACCCAATATACGCTACAACAGGCTACAGGCTTGGCAGGTGTCATCTTACCCTCTATGTGGACAAGTCGCCCAGTTCCCTTTAGCAAAAAAACAGCCCCACAGCATGTTGCCGCCACCACCATGCTTCACAGTAGTGATGGTGTTAGCCAGGTGATGAGCAGTGCCTCTTCGTCTCCAGATATGACACTTGCAATTCTGGCCAAAAGTTCTATTTTGGTTTCATCAGACCAGAGAATTTTGTTTTTGCAGGTCTGATAATCCTTAAGGTACCTTTTGGCAAACTCCAAGCGGGCTGCCATGTTGCTTTTAGTGAGTCACGTCTGGCCAGTCTACCATAAAGGCCTGATTGGTGGCATGTGTTACCAAAAGGTTGACCTTCTGGATGGTTCCCCTATCGCCACAAGGGAACACTGGAGCTCCCCCTTAGTTAACATAGGGTTATTGTTCACCTGTCTGACCAAGGCCCTTCTTCCCCAGTTACTCAGCTTGGTTGGACGGCCAGATCTAGGAAGGGTCGTGGTGGATCCAAACTTCTTCAATTTCCGAATACCCGAGACCACAGTGTTTTTCGGAACCTTCAATGCTGCTGACATTATTTTGTATCCTTTCCCAGGTTTGTGCCTTGACACAATCTGATTTCGGAGGTCTGCAGAGAATTCCTTAAACTTCATTGCTTGGTTTCTGCTCATTTACATTTACATCACAGCTACATTGTACTTACTTCAGTAATATTTTGCATCACAAATATTTAGGAATAAAAAATTCAGTTATATTCCCCAGATTAGGGATACGATATGGTCATTGATAAATGATTGATCAGTAAAAACAATATTCAGAATGTTCATCCCTAGTCCAGAGTTACAGTGGGTACGGGAAGTGTTCAGACCCCTTTAAATTCTCTTTGTTATATTGCAGACATTTGCTAAAATCTTTTAAGTTCATTCCCCCCCCCCCTCATTAATACACACATCACCCCATATTGACAGAAAAAAACAAAATTGTTGAATTTTTTGCAGATTTATTAAAAAAGAAAAACTGAAATATCACACAGCCATAAGTATTCAGACCATTTGCTCAGTGTTAAAGTAGAAGCACCCTTTTGAGCTAATACAGCCATGAGTCTTTTTGGGAATGAAGTTTTTCATGGGAATTAGTTTTTCACACCTGGATTTGGGGATCCTCTGCCATTCCTGCTTGCAGATCCTCTCCAGTTCTGTCAGGTTGGATAGTGAACGTTGGTGGACAGCCATTTTCAGGTGTCTCTAGAGATGCTCAATTGGGTTAAAGTCAGGACTCTGGCTGGGCCATTCAAGAACACGGAGTTGTTCTGAAGCGACTCCTTTGTTATTTTAGTTGTGTGCTTAGGGTCATTGATTTATTGGTAGGTGAACCTTCGGCCTTGTCTGAGGTCTTGAGCACTCTGGAGAAGGTTTTCGTCCAGGATATCCCTGTACTTGGCCGCTTTCATCTTTCCCTCGATTACAACCGGTCGTCCTGTCCTTGCAATGTGTGTTATATGTAAAACAAGCATATTCACGTGTGCAAAGGAAATTAGCAATGTTAATTTACTTTTTACTTTTTATAAGTAGCTCTCTGTCACGTTCACGCCGAAGTTCTAATCAAGAAAATAACTTCCAAATGAAGGACTTACAAGTAACAGTAATTTCTAGGTCAAGCAAAGTAATGTAGGTGTTCAATACTGACATTACTAGTCTGTGGTGTAAAAGGAGTTCTTAAAATGACCATGGTCTGATCATTTAAGTGTGAAAAGGTTTATACAATAACAATAATCTCGTCGCCAGCTGTACCACAACATGAGGTGTCTTGTCCAATATTATTGTCAACACAAGGAGTTGATTCAGGGAAATTGTTCTCCTTATGTCAAGCCCATGTCTCTTTAGTTAAAGCGGTTACTTTAACAAAATTTGTATTTTACTATATATTGTACAACCACACTTAATGTTTCAGTCATAATGTCTTCAAAAATGTATTTTAAGAAGACTGTTGGCAAAACACGAATAATGCAGAAGTTGTAGTTATAAACTCTTCCGATAAACATTCAAGCAAACATTTTGAAGCAATTCCCCTCTACTATACTCTGAAATAGGCTAGCTTTGGAGGCTGAAATACAGGAGAGTAAACTTTGATGGTCAATTTGTTACTGAAGATTTCCTCTTCCGCCCCAAAGACACTTTTTGATTGATTTTACTTGTTGCCCTACACATTACACTTAGCCCAGACAACAGGCTTTCATTTCACTTCTCCACTTTGAAGGAAATACGATCAGTCATACACGTTCAAGGCCATTCACGTGTTCACCATTAGGACTTAGGAATGCTTTTCTCCTGTTGTATTTGTATAAAACAAGAACAGTGTTCTTGAAGGGTAATCACCACATATCGCCTTGGTATCATCATTCCAAGACCGATGAAATGGGTGCAATTATTGTCTTAAAAGTGGACAGCCCATTTATAAATACATTCCTGTTTTGTTTTCCCTCAAGACATCCCAATAGCTACAGATGATCATTATTTACTAAGTTGTTGTCTTAGAGAATGAGCTGTCACAGTTTTTGTGACATGCCTTTATAACAATAAATGTGTTGAGAAAATAAATCTTTACATTTTTTACTTTAGTCTTTATTAGCAGTTGGTTAAATTCTCATCTACGCGAAGATGCTTTCAGTGACCGCAACCGCTCAACTACCGTTCCGCCTTAGTTTATGCGATGATGAAGTATAGTCATTCTATGACTGCGAGTGATGGTATGTTTGACTGCATTCATGTGCTGTATGATGGAGTTTCGTGCTGCAAGCTTACCTGAAGAAAATTAGATTTACCCTCCCAAAATAATACCCTGCATCCCTATTCTGTGCAATTCTGGTCAATCTTTAGTGATCCCATCAGACATCCTCTGCATCACCTTCTCTCCCCACACTGATCTGACCACAGTGCAGCACAGTTTTGATTATAAAGTCTTTAAATGTCAGTAAAACTGTCTGCTCTTAATCACTTTGGAACTCAGCTCAGCTCATTATAACAAAGAAATATATATTCCAGCTGTAAAGAGAGGCTGCATGCATGCATAATACAGCATTGTCAATTATGTGGCACATAATTGTACAAGTGGAAAGTACACCTAAATATCAAACTGCTCAGATGAACCCAAAGGCAAATTATGAAGCCATTATTTGTATATATATATATATGATTGGCTGGCAACCAGTTCAGGGTGTACCCTGCCTCCTGCCCGATGATAGCTGGGATAGGCTCCAGCACTCCCGCGACCCTTGTGAGCATGAGCGGCTCAGAAAATGGATATATATACAACCCCAATTCCAATGAAGTTGGGATGTTGTGTTAAACATAAATAAAAACAGAATACAATGATTTGCAAATCATGTTCAACCTATATTTAATTGAATACACTACAAAGACAAGATATTTAATGTTCAAACTGACAAACTTTATTGTTTTTACCAAATAAGCATTAACTTGGAATTTTATGGCTGTAATACGTTCACCTATACATTTATATTCCGCAATTGGCTGGCGACTTGTGCAGGTCGCCGGAGGGTGTACCTCTGGCTCAAAGTTAGCTGGGATAGGCTAAAGCACGATAAACGGCATACAAAATAGATGGATGGATACATTTATATTGCCTGTGTTTGCATCACACTATTACGTACAGCATGTGCTCCAAATCTGTCAACCTCTTAGTAGACATCCATCTGTCTCCGATTGAAAGCCACATGCACAATGCTGTGCAGTGTATTATGACAACATGGGGTGAATCACACTTTTTTTCTATGAACAAACACGAGCCCAAGTATGGTATTATGCAGCTTTCATCTTACCATTGATAACGTGCAAGGTAGTTATTTTTTGTTTTTTTGGTGTCATTCTACTCCCTGCCAGCAATCCAGTTTGGATGCTTTGATCCGTGTGCTATAGCACTCCCGCCGGACTACTTGGGAAAGGGACTTGAAGAGCTAATCGCCATTGTGAAACACCATGCAAGTTGGTGTGATTATGTCATGGTGCAGAAGTAGCAGCAGGACTGGCATGAGTCGGTGCATCACCTGACAACAGGCAAAAGCACTTGAACTATTGAACACTGCTTTAATGACTTAATAGAGGAGTCAATATTTCCCTCCTGTATCCAAATAGTTGTTAGTTTGGTAAAGATTGGTTGAAATATAACCTAATTTGCAGTTTAGTGACAACTAGCTTTTTTAAAAAAAAAAACAATGCTTATTCTGTTAAGATGTTTACAATAAACCCCTTTAAGACAAGGCCAAATCCTTTTTGTTCAAGTCACTTTTTAAGAAAAAAAGGACGATTGTTTCAAAAGTTAGACTTCATACACACTTTGTGAAGTTTCCAAATTAAAAGTGCTCACGTGTATTTAAGGAGATGAAATTGAAGAATGAAGCAACCTCTAGCAAGCGTTAATTAAAAACTCCTGCCAAACGCATACATGGATCCCTTGAAGCGTAAGCAAGCGAAACTAAAAAAAAACAAAAAAAACTGCAACACAAACTTCAACAGTTTTGAGATTCTCATCTAACGGGACTCCTTTTTTATTCTCTACATTGTTTGATTTAATTATGTTATCTATATTTGTCTTGTCTGGATTTTAGTGTGTGTACATCAAAAGATAGTCTCTTTTGTTAAACTAGGCCACATCATCTTTAGATGCTCAGGAAGGAAAAACTGCAAGAGGGTTTAGCCCTTCATTATCATCCTCACCAGAAGAAAATATCTTCTTTTCTCCTAAATGATTAAGCACATCCTCTCTGGCTCTGAGTGTTGCACCACTTTCTGTTGGTTGTTTTGGAACCATTAGAGAGGGAGGAGAACAAGTGGAGCTAACATTTAAACAAAAAGGCTTGGAACTGACTCGAATCAGGGTTTTTCTCTGTGTGGATATCACTGTCAAACTGCAGTCATACATTGAACTCAACAAACGAGTGACTTCTGTTTCAACTTATCAAAGAGGAGAGCAATTCCCTAAGATGTAGGATGAGGACCGATTTGTGTTTGTCATTTCAAGATAACATTTACCAGTACTGTAAGTGAATATACAGGGTGAAACAAAGACAAGTTTATTGGACTGTGGTGCCGGAATGTCCAGTAGATTTGTGTCTTTGAGGCGCCGGCAGCCAGGAGGCTCATGTGAGACAAATACTTTTCACAAATACTGTATATGGGTCAAAGACAAACTGGCCACAATTGTATCTGAAGGAAGGATGTGAAGTTCAATTAAGAAGCAAGGACTCTCCTCCCTGTGCCGTCATCTTATTATGGTAGAGGGGTCAATATGTCCCAATAATTCTGGAAGCTAAGAGGTCTGGCAGGGTCACCCAGGGAAAACAGATCCTAGGGGAGGGATCAGACAAAGCATGACTCAGAAACGCCCTATGATGGAACAATTACAATTATTGGATTATTGGACCTCATTTTACCTCGCCCAGACATGGGTCATTGCGGCTCCCCTTTAGAGCCAAGCCTGGAGGTGGGGTTTGATGGTGAGCACCTGGTGACCGGGCCTGCAGCCTAAAGGCCAAAGAGTGGGTACCCCTTCCTACGGACCCACCACCTCAGGGAGGGGCCAAGGGGGTCAAATACATAGTGAGCTGGGTGGCGGCCTAAGGCAGGGACATTGGCGGACAGGCAACGACACCCCCAACAAGCTGGCATCATGCCAAACAGATCGACCACTGACCATCCTCCGCCTACTCCACTGACCATCCTCCGCCTACTAATCGAAAATGCTCGCAAATTTAGAAAAGACCGCCATCTATATATCGGCTTCATAGACCTGAAAGCAGACTTCGATAGAGTAGATCATGTGTCACAATGGAAAATCTTGAAAGCTTTGGGGGCACCACCGAAGATCATCTTCCTCTTCTAACAGCTGTATGATGATGCAGAAAGCTGTGTAAGAGTAAATGGGAACAACTCCAACCCGTTCTCAATCAAAAGTGGGGTCCGACAGGCCTGTGTGGCAGCCCCGGACCTATTTAATTATGTCATTGACCATCTGATGAACATGGTCTGTGAATTGATCCCGGCAGTAAACTTTGACCAATATTTCCTATCCGACCTGAATACGCCAACGACTCCACCTTATTCAGCACCACTCTTGACAACCTCAAGGAAGACATTTCGGAGATGGCCCTGACCTCCGCCACTGACCATCAACAACATTCCACTGAAACACTTTTACTTACTTAGGCTCTAGCATATCAAAAAACAATGACCTCAGGCCAGAAATTGACAGGCGGTGTGCCCTGGCAGCCACTGTCATGCAGTCACTGTGGAGATCCCTATTGTGACACTAGAATATCTCCATACAGACCAAGCTGCGGATCTACAATGCCAGTGCCTTCTCAATTATCCTCTATGGATTGTAATCCTGGCCGCTTACAAAGATACTAGCGGACAGAATCCCTCAAAACAATAAAGGGCATCAGATGGTTTTGTTGTGTCAGCAATGAGACCCTCACAGACCAGACCCAACAACCTCCTGCCTCCGGACTTATTGCAATGTGTAGAATGGATGGCCCACATTCTACGTCTCCCCCCTGAACACCCAACCTGGGCTATACTGGACGTTGATCCCCCACCAAGCCGAATGAAGACAACCTAGAGGTGCCCTGCATACACGCTGGCTCGACATCATGAAAGCGGACCTCAGGCCCCAAACCGTGACCCTTGACCAAGCACGACAACTGGCAATGGACAGACCTGAATGGAGAAGACTGGTGAACCTGATTGGCTCTATGCATGAAGTTGTGGAAGAAGATTAAGCTTATAGTGTTGTTTTTGTCCTGGCCGTGGTACAGTGGAACAGCTCTACACCCTCAGTTCTCACAGCTTGCCTAGTGTTTCATGGACTTGGAGAAGATGTTCGACCATGTTCTTCTGGGCGTCTCGTGGAGGGGCTCCAGGTGTATGGGGTACCAGACCCCTAATACAAGCTGTTCTGTCCCTGTACGACTGGTGCCATAGTTTGGTCTGCATTGACAGCAGTAAATCAGATTATTTTCCAGTGAGGTTTGGACTCTACCAAGGCTACCCTTTGTCACCAATTCTGTTCATAACCTTCATGGACATAATTGCTAGGAGCTGCCGAGACATTGTGGGGGTCCCTCAGTATTACGTCTTAGCGTTTTGCAGATTATGTGGTTCTATTGGCTTCAACAAACCCCGATTTTCAATTCTTGCTAGACCCCTTTGCAGCCTGACTGTGAAGCGGCTGCGAAGACAATCAGCACATCCAAATCTGATCCTTAGCGGGTCATGGGTGGAATGCCGTCTCCAGGTCGGGGATCAGATCCTGCCGCAAGAGGAGGAGTTCAAGTATCTAGGGGTCTTGTTTACCAGTGAGGGAAGAATGGAGTGAAAGATTGACAGGTGAATTGGTGCAGCAGATCTGCATCAGTCTGTTGGGGTGAATTTGAATTTACTGGTCAATCTACGTTCCCAACTTTTCCTCTTACATGTACAAGCTGTGGGTCATGACCGATAGAACAACATCACGGATACAAGCGGCCAAAATGAGTTTCTTCTGCTGGGTGTTCGGGATCTTCCTTAGCGATAGGGTGAGAAGCTCGGGCATCTGGGAGCGTGTCAGAGTAGAGCCGCTTCTCCTCTGCATCAAGAGGAGCCAGATAACATGGCATGTGGTTAGGATGCCTCGTGGACACGGATATTCCAGGAGGTCCTCCATGTCAATAACCTGTCTTTACCTAAATAAAGTAAAACTTCAGCTTTTTCACACTGTGTTGCAAATGATATATCATGAGGAAGAAGAAGAAGAAGAACGCTTTGTTGATCCCACAGCGGGGAAATTCACTGGTTACAGCAGCAACAATATATACATTACGAGGAGGAGAACAGCCAAAAAAGAATGGCAGAGATTGGAAATGTATTTCCGTAATTTAATTTAGACTAGCTGTTGCACTGAAAGAGCTGGCCATAGTTTGAGTGTTATAATAAAATTATGTGAGAGAAATGTAACTCGTGAGGGAAAATATTTCTCTCTCTGGTACAGATTTACATAACGCAACAACCATTCAACTGGATTGCAACTACATTTTTTTCATGCATACAAAAGGACATTGTAAGTAAGCAAACATGTTAGTGTGATGTAATGCAATACTGGCCCTACGGGTGTAGACAGAGGGAGACCTGCATCCTGGACACTCCTTGTCCTCTAAGTCAGGCTTAGTCTTCACGCAGCACATGCTGAATGAACCCTGGGCTGTTGGATTTGGCATTTGGATCAAAGCAGCACTGCATCAAACTGTGCTGCAGGACATTCATCCACTTAACCATGCTTCCCAAGCATAGCTGAGCTAATGGGTCTTCACAGATACAATCGTATGTATAGCTTTCAAATATGACGCAGCAATATACTCTAAAGGTTTACTGTATAACTGAGTAGCAGTTGCAGTCATTGGAACGGATTACTTTACATTACCCTGCAAAATAATAGCGAAGATTCTATAGCCCCAAGTCAGCCCCAAGTGTGAATGTTTTTAAGTCCAGCCTAAAAACTCTTCTTTTTTTCTTCATGCTTTTTAGAGCATTTCCATTTTTAAATGATCTTTCTCACCCTGTACGCTGTTTTTTTTATTGTATTTTTATTTTTCTCTTTGTTTTAAATGTTTTCATGCTTTTTATCTTGAAGCCACACCCCTGTTCAATTAACCTACCATGCATTTTTTGGGAATCTGGGAATGTACCGGGAGAAAACCCACACAGGCACGGGGAGAACATTATCCCAATACTACCTATATAAAAGGTTTTAATATGAAAGTAGAGGAATAAAAATCCGCATGCTACATTTTTCTCAGCTTTTGGTTGACTTGGCTTATCATTCGTAAGATAAGCACAAAATCATCATGTTATCTGCTGCCCAGTGGTCCAGGATGCCTCATTATCCAAAGAGGTCATAGGAAATTGGCTGGACCTTTGCTATCAGGAAAGGTACCGTATGAAGCATTCAGGTCAGGTCAGACACATATTGTAGAGGAGGCAATGTGCTGTTTGCAACTCGAGCCTTCACAACTGTGGAACTATAGCGGAAACTACAGTAAGTAATGGCAACACCACATGATGCAGACAGTGCAAAACACATTGACAGGGTGCACATATTAAAAAGTGACTCATGGTGGTATGTAGCAGCTGAAAGCCCCCCCCAAAATGTTTAGTTTTCTTGCAGGTTCTCACTGTAAGCTGCTGAATTTCATTACTCTTGGACATATTTTTACCACTGGCAAGGTATGAGCAACAGGCGGAATGTCAAAAAGTTATTAATATAATCAATAATTCATATGCTACCAGCGGAAGCCACAGCAAAAATACTCATATGTCATTTTACAAATTATGGTATGTTGTCTGCACCATCAGTGACACACCGTTTTCATTTGTCATATGGCAGGTCGTACTGCTACAATTTACAGCTTAAAGTGGCCTACCACCAGCATGTGAATATGGCACATGATATGATGTTAGATGAGAATGATTCATGAGGAATATCTCTTATCCAATTACATCATGTAACCTGAAATACATCGCATACTGAAACGATACAATGACGAGAACTCAGTGTGGCAGCACAATGCTAAAATAAGTACACCGTCGGCTGCATTTTTTGGTGCCCTCTGGGCCATTATCCAGTCATTAAAAAAATGGAAAAATACGAAGAGTAAACATTGGTTCAAGCCAGGTTTTCATGCATTGTATTTTTACTCAGTAAAAATGTGTCACGACTTGATTGAACTAAGTTTGAGATGTATTGTGTGAAAGACAACATATTTTCCAATCACAAATCGTCTGCTCTGTTAGATACATATGTTTTTGAAATTTCTTACTGCCCTGTAACTGACTGGTCACCAGTCCAGGATGTCGTCCGCCTTTTGCCCATAGTCAACTGGGATAGGCTCCA
Organism: Phyllopteryx taeniolatus; assembly: GCF_024500385.1. Lineage (NCBI taxonomy): Eukaryota > Metazoa > Chordata > Actinopteri > Syngnathiformes > Syngnathidae > Phyllopteryx > Phyllopteryx taeniolatus. The sequence goes on along the minus strand of NC_084502.1, from coordinate 41,397,441 downwards.
GCTCCATCCATCCATCCATCCATTTTCTGAGCCGCTTCTCCTCACTAGGGTCGCGGGCTTGTTGGAGCCTATCCCAGCTGTCATCGGGCAGGAGGCGGGGTACACCCTGAACTGGTCGCCAGCCAATCGCAGGGCACATACAAAAAAACAACCATTCGCACTCACATTCACACCTACGGGCAATTTAGAGTCTCCAATTCATGCATGTTTTTGGGATGTGGGAGGAAACCGGAGTGCCCGGAGAAAACCCACGCAGGCACGGGGAGAACATCCAGTCCTCAAAACTGTGAGGCTGACGCTCTAACCAGCAGTAGGCCACCGTTGCTCCAGCTCCAGCTCCATGTAACCATATATATATATATATATATATATATATATATACTTTCAAAAACATATGTATCTAACAGAGCAGACGATTTGTGATTGGAAAATATATATGACACGGAAAAAGTATTGAACAGGCCAACTGTTATTTATTTAATACTTTGTACAAAAGCCTTTGTTTGCAAAGGCAGCTTTAAGATGGCTCTAAACGCATGCATAGCTCTGGTGTGATTTTGGCCCATTCCTCCATACAAGCAGTCTTCAAAATCTTGAAGGTTCTGTGGGCTTCTTTTATGGACCTTGAGTTTCAATTCTTTCCATAGATTTTTGATTGGATTCAAGTCAGGTGATTGGCTGGGCCATTCTAGCAGCTTTATTTTTATTCTTGAAACCAATTGAGAGTTTCCTTGGCAGTATGTTTTGGATCATTATCCTGCTGAAATGTCCACCCTCGTTTCATTTTCATCATCCTCGTAGATGGCAGCAGATTTTTGTCAAGAATGTCTCGGTAGATTTGCCCACTCATCCGTCATTCCATTAAGTTTTTCATGAGAATAGAATATGAATGTGACCAACATTCTTTCATAAAATAAGCACCACCTTGTTGAATTTGCATTAGGCTTTTTAAGGCAATTGAGTGTTGACATTGGTATCGTCTGATACACGACTTAAGTATGGACATAAGCAAACACAACCACGCAGAACATTCAAAGCATCCTATTTTGGTGGTGTTCCTTTTTCAGCAGCTTAATACACCATCTCTGCATGATTTGCTAACCAACATTAATTGCACATGGCAGGTTTTACATTCAATACGTTTGTTAGTGACAAGGTGGTAGAGAATGCAAACACCTCATCAGAGTTTGTTTATAGCTGTCGTGGACGCTGATGTTTGATATTCTGGCTAATTACTATTTGTGAGTGGGGTGGTGCCAGGGTTAGTGAGTAAATTTTGTTGTTAACATTGCCTGTGCTTATGGCTGTCCTTAAACAGAAGTCTCTTAACATTACCGCTGTGGTTTACATTCGGCTTTCCCAACAGACATAAAAATAATACACTGTTAAAATATACAGTACTGAGAATTGTGCCCTGGTGATTCCTAATTAAGACTCATTTTCTATAGTAAACCTTTTTTTTTTTTTTTTTTTTTTATCAATTGTTTGTGTTAAGTTTTACTTTACGCCTGTCTTCCTGTAATGCACTGGGGATGAGGGGATAAACAATTGCTAGTTCTCTTGATATTTGTGCTGAGGGGCAGAGACTATAAATCCCTCATTTGTAAGGAAAGGCCCACATTTAAGTCATGTTACAAAATGAGCAGAGTTAGAACAAGTCATTGTTTTGACTTTCTATGCAGAAAGATTTTTCTTATGTACCTAATGCTTGGGCACTTTCTCTCTTATCTCGACGTATGAAAGCCACTTTCATAAATATTGCCTTAAAATGGGCCCTCCAAGAGCATAGTAAATGAATCATTCAGACAGACAAATCTCCACACATCAGAATGACAACTAATTTATGTTATTCTGCATGGTTTCATTAGAAAAATGATTCAGCATGCTTGCTCACGTCTCATTTTGAATGTTTGAGGCTGTCTTTGCCGTAGGAATGTAAGCACTGATGAAATCACATCTAATTTGGGAGAACTAAGTTGTCTACTGTGCACCATTATATTTTTGTGGCACAAGCTCTGTTGATTGAAGTAGCACTCTTGTCTTGTTTAATGATATCTGCCTGTGTCGCTACTGTGTGGTGGAGCGAGGCCCGAGCTCCTGTGTTAGCAAGGAAATAGCAATTGTTTGAAATTATAAGGTTAAACTTAAAATGTATGTTAATTTAGGGTGCTTAACCTGTCACCTATAATAAACCACAAAGACTTTTTTTGTTGTTTGTGCAGTTCAACACTGTGATGTTGGAAGAGAAATAGAAATCTGTAAAGTTTTGGGGAGAGTTAGAGCGAGATCGAGACAGAGAGAGAGAAAATTACTATTATTATTAAACATATGCTGCTTTTCTTAAATGCAATATATAGTGAAAAAAAATCATCATCAACAATTATGTACATTATATAATTTTATATAATATTTGGGAATATTTTTTAACAAAACCAACACAACGAAAAAAGTATTTTTTTTTCTTGCAAAATGACTCAAGATTCAGTGTTACTGATACTGATCAAATTACTTGAGCCACTCTCACAACGCTTTCATGCATTAAATGTTTAAGTCCATGGACAGTTTTTGGCTGATGCAAGAAATGCCTCCCAGAATTGCTGTTTGAAAATGGTGGCCACACCATGTGTTTTTCTCCCTTTGTACTGATGCAGCTCCAATTGTTTTGTTTTTTTTCTCTTTTCTTTTTTTAAAGTGTGGTTTGGTGCATTATCTTTGTAGCCTGTATGGATTAGGGATAAAACATAATTTATTTGAGAAATTAATTTGTTGAAGTTGAACACCTGCGTTCACTTCCGGGTTAGTCCGATTTACATTTTAACATTAAAACAGACTATTTTATCTCGAAAAGGGACACCACGTCACTTTTTAGATGTGTAAAACTTTAGGAAAAAAAGTGACGAAAAAACCTCTACGTCTCAAAATTTAAAGGTTGCTACAGGAGTTAAATAAGAGTTCAAACACACAAACGATACAGGTAGTGGGTTTTATATAAAATGTAATGAAATCTAACAGGGGAACAATGCAGAGAAAATCAAAACAAAGGATAGACGAATATTGGGAAAGGAGACTGAACTCGTGATGTGAGGGTGGAATGAGCATGTGCGGTGACAGCATGAGAATTGTGAATCTCTGTGACTGTTATTTCTTTGACCCAAATATGCACTAATTTGTATCTAGTAACATGTTGGACTAACAATCCGAAGACCAATTCAGGCAGGTGGGTCGACCTTCCATGTGGTTGGCAAGAGCGCACACGAGGGATGGTTTGAAGAAAAAGGAAGAAAGGAAGAAAAAAGATGCACTTCAGGTGCAGGATGGCCGGAGCGCTTGCAGTGGCGTTGTTAGCCACGCGGTCAGGGAAAAACCCGCACCGTAATTCCTTCCCAACGGAGCCTCGTCCGTAAACTGCCACACACTCAAAAGGGTAGCTTCAGGGAGTTGCCAGGTGCTCCCTGCGGTCCACGCTTGGCAGCGTGGCGGGGAAGTTGGTGTCTCTCAGCCTCAGCCACCTTGTGGTGAAAGTTAGGGCTCCCGGGCTGAGCCAGATTTTCGGCCAGTTGAAAAAAATGAGAGAGAGAGAGCAAGAGCCGGAGCAGAGCAAAGGGCCAAGGAGCTTTGGCCTTTTATGCGCCTCAGGGAGCGAGGCCGGCCCCCTTTGACCAAACGGAAGGCAGACCGCGCCTTTAAAATCGCATTTCATTTTAGGATCATTTGTGGTTTAAAACCAGTGGAATAACATAACATTAATTCCCAACTAATGCACTGTTTACACGCACCGTTTATTCTATGCAATGAGTGTTTCAACCTTATGTAGTGGCTAATAACACTTACTGTTTGTTTGTATAACAGTTCTGTGTTCGTTTTGAGATAAACACAAGCATATTCAGTTGGCAAACAAATTTAACCAGCAGACATTAAAATTCGGAGAAATACAATTACTCGTGACATTTGTGTGGTGGTAGGCACTGGGAGGATTCACGCAAAGTTTTAAAATGTCACACAACATCCAAATTCGGTGAAGCTGGTCTTGAGTGTTGTCGCCTTTAGCAGTGACCCTCCACCGCCAATGGATGTTGCTCCGCTCCATCAATTGTCCTAGAGGTCTTGAGTTGCATTTCAAAGGGCAAATAGTCCTTTGAACTTTTATCTTGGCATGCGGGAATAGCAGATTTGAAACTTTTTGGGTCGGTATCTTGAGCCTTGCACACATAGAGGGTCTTCTGATGACTGGGACCCCAGGTTTCTGGGGTAACTGTTAATTCATTTAAAGTCCAGGTGAGAAGTCAGGATTCCTGGTCTTGCTTTTGATGAGGTCTTTCAGACTGGCTGGTAATTCATTTGGCGTCCGTGTGAGACAAAACAGGCATCCCCGTGACTGTGTGTCTCGGCGGGGGAGCGGAGACAGGGATGCCGCCCCGTCCAAGATTGGGGGTCATGGTGCCATACGGCGAGAGCATGATGACATCTTGCATGATAATTATTTCAATGCAGAAGGAACGGTTCTTCTTTTTACACAATAGTACGAAATGGTCATTAAGTAAATCTACATATTTTTTGCAGAGGTCATTTTGACACCTTCAGGCACCCTACAATGGTCTACTGTCTTACTGCCCATTGTTCCATCCCAAAACATCACTCCGGCAAATCCTTGCTGATGTCATAGTGATGTTATGACATGGTGGCCATCCGGAACTCCATCCATCTGTACCATTCCAGGTATCATGACATTCATCAGTGAATTACAACTGCTTGAAAATCAGTCTACATATTTCTGAGCCCACTGCAAACATTTTTCCTCGTGAGATTGGTATGGAGTGACCGAAATACAGCTTTATGCTTGACTGCAAGACTGTGTTGAGAGTTCCTTGGTAATCCAGAAAATGGATTTTCAACAGTTGCTATCTTGAATACGATTCATTTGGCTCACAGAAACTTTCCTTAATATGCCTTTCTCTGAACCAACCCCTTTGCTTTATGAGTAACAAAAATTATTTAGCAGCCTGATGATTTTATTCAAATGCTGATCATTCCTTTCGCAAGACATAGAATTGTTCCTTGCTTTTCATGAGCAAAAAAAAAGCACACTTTCCCTATTATGCATAAAACTGTGAATTGCCTAATAGTGGTACAATCAAATTTCCTGTAATGTGGTTTATCGAGAAACTAACCAGTGTAGAAAATGGATGGATGAATATAAATTCTATGTACGATATGATAATAATGAATCAGAACACTGTAGTTGGGATTCTGCTTCAGTTGTGCAAGATAACGGTCGCAGCCAAGCAAATTCCTGCCTCCTCAGAAATGCATCGCCACATGACCAGTCAGGAGCTGCCAACCGTTCCTCCTTCCATCCTGTACACTACACACTGAACAATGCCCAACCAGACTCAAAATCAGCCCTGATAAAATTAACTGAGTTGGTCAACTTAGAATCAGGCTTTAAACTCCACCATTATTCATAGTTAAAAAGATTTATTTGAACATATGCTAGATGTACTAACCTTATTGTCAATGTTAAGGACCCACTCCATGTGTGGCTATTAATTGGACAAACCATACTGCATTATAAGCAGTCCGTAAGACTTCAAGCAGGCATTACTAAAGTCTGATACTATCAAAGATCACCAAATTAAAGTATTTCAAGTTTGGCTCACAGTTGTGTGTGACAGACACCATCAAGGTCTTACTTGCCTCACTTATGATGACATCTAGGAAGTCACATTGAGAAATAAACCAACAGTAGAGTTGAGCATCTGAGTGCTGTCAGATTTTAAGGGCTGCACCACAAATCATTCTGAATTGGATTACTATTAACTGGTTGAGTGATCACACCATATTTTATCCATGTTTAACGTTAGTGTTCTGCCTTTTGAGCATCCAGTCACACAACAACTGTTAAAATTAATGCCAGAAGGGATTTCCTACCTCACTTCATTCAATAATGATCCAAGTCAACTATTAAGCATTGAGCCGCTATCCCTGCTGTTAATTAGCTCAGTGTTAATGGTAGCTCCCCATATCATTACAAGTGTGCTAAAGCGATACGTGTAGTCAGCATTGCTCTCTTTTGGTGTTGGATTTAGTTTGTTTTCTCATTACAGAACGGGAAATCCAAATAACTGGCCAAGAACTGGTTATTAGCACATCTTTTTAGATGAAGATACGAGACAGTGTGAACATTTCATATCATGTTTCCGATGACCGAAATGATCCGTTATCAATAATCTGACAATATTACCAAAATAAACAAAGAAATTTTTTTAACTCAACGATACATACAATACACTGAAACACACAAAATTTTGACGACATCCATCCATTCATCCATCCATTTTCTGTACCGGTTATCCTCACTAGGGTCGTGGGCGTGCTGGAGCCTATCCCAGCTATCTTCGGGCGAGAGGTGGGGTACACCCTGAACTGGTCGCCAGCCAATCGCAGCACACATATAAACAAACAACCATTCACACTCACATTCAAACCTACAGGCAATTTAGAGTCTTCAATCAACCAACCACGCATGTTTTTGGGATGTGGGAAGAAACTGGAGTACCCGGCAAAAAAAAAAACACAGGCACGGGGAGAATGTGTTAACTCCACACAGGCGAGGCTGGGATTTGAACCCCGGTCCTCACAACTCTGAGGCAGATGTGTTAACCAGTTGTACACCGTGGCGCCTATTTTGACTAAATATAACATTATGCACTTTTGGACTTTAGAAATTGTAAACAGCAGCAACCAAAGTGAATTTTGATGTAAGCTGGACCCCACAAAAATCGACTGGAAATAACTAAGACAACAGTGATATATTTACATAAATTGGAGGCTTTGTAATTAATCACATCCATCTATCTATTCTCTTAACCGCATATCCTCATTAGGGTTGCAGGTGTGCTGGAGCCTATCTCAGCTGACTGTGGGCGAGAGGCCGGGTCCACCCCGAACTGGTCGCCAGCCAATCGCATGGCACATATAAACAAACAACCATTCTCACTCACATTCACACCTACGGACAATTTAAAGTGTTTAAACAACCTACCATGCACGTTTTAGGAATGGGTACCCATGTAGCCATGGGGAGAACATGCAAACTCCACACGGGGAAGGCCGGATTTGAACTCGGGTCCTCAGAAACGTGAGGCTACGTCAAACAAAATAATTACCACCAACTAAAAATAAATTTTAGTAACATGTTGGACTTGTTACTAAACTGCAAACTGCATTTTGAGCTGACAATATTCACTAGGCTTTAATTTACAGTATAAATCTAAATTACCTATCTTTTGAAGTTTTTTTCATAGAACTTTTTCACTCCATCTGGTTGAATGTAGTATGCGGCTGACTTAAATAGACAGATTTAAAGAAAATACTGATGACAAATTACACTTTTTCCCCCAAATCAGAAAAAGCAAACGGCACTTCAAGATGAAGCTGTACAACATTTGGAGAAAAGGCAACAGTGAATACATTTCAAGAATTTACAAAGCACCAACAAGAATAACATGACAGTGAGCATCTCATTAGTGTTTAATTAATCTTCCATCTTTGCAGCCGATTCTTTTCGTAAGGTTTTGAAGTTGATGTCAAAAGGAGGATGTTGACAATGAGTGTTGGTGACAGTGTCTGCTCTAAGGGAAACACAGGAAATTGTGGGGGATGTCAGTGAAATTTAGGCTTGTGATGAAGTCTTCCATTGATAATTGTGGTAAAATAAATGGCTGCAGGTGGAAAATGAGAATGAAGTGCAAATTGGGAGAAGTTGCTTTTTTGTTACAGGTGCTTTCACAAGACTGCAGTTCTTCTTGGAAATGATATCCTCCAACTATAACACACAAAAACTCAATCCATCCATTTTCCATACTGCCTCACGTGATTTAGGGTGATTGGTCTTCACCCTGAACTGATCACCAGTCAATTGGAGGGGTGACAAAGTCTACCTCATGTAAAGAAAAAATAATAATAATAATAAAAATACACTCAGTGTAATCAGTTTTTTTCTCAAATGTCTGCAAAGTGTTTCCATATTCGAGCAGCCAGCATTAAATCCTCTCCACCATTCTTACACACCCTCAGGTCTGCTCGTGTCAGTGTGCTAAATTATGCTCACAGTGGGCCGCTGTGCCAGGGGGCATATCAGTGACAGTCGAACTCACCAGTAAAATGCAAAGGCCTCACAGAGAGACAAAGAAATGCAGAAATATCCACTTCTTTCTCAACCATGATATCACTGCCAACAGCAGCACCCTAATCCATTACCCTCGACGCCCACACCGATTTGTGGATGCCTGACAAAACAGAAACAAAGCCTGGAGACTCTGCCTACCTTTACTGTATGTTTTTCCTGCCATTATGGTTCAGTGTTTAAAGAGGAAGTGGTGAAAAATATGCCATTATATATAGTCCCCTCCAAATGTTTTGGAATGGCAAGGTCAATTCCTTTGTTTTTGTTGTATGATGAAGATATTTGTGTTTCGGATCAAAAGATGAATTTTAAACAAAAGTTCAGAATTCCTGCTTGTATTTCATGGTATTTACATCTTAGATGTGTAAAACAACTCATGACAGAGCACCTTTTGTTTAAAGCCACCCACTGAGCAAAAGTATTGGAACAGACATTATTAACTTAACTTAAAGTGACTAAGATTTAATATTGGGTGGCATAACCCTGACTTGCAATAACTGCATCATGCCTGCGACCCATTGTCTTCACCAGACTGTTGCATTCTTCATTTGAAATGCTTTTCCAGGCCTTTACTGCAGCCTCTTTCAGTTCTTGTTTGTTTCTGGGGGTTTGTCCTTTTTTCCTCTTCAGGAAGTAAAATGCATGTGCTTAAGGTCCGTTGATTGACAGTCAAACACTATTTCCCCGTGATGAAGTCCTTTGTTGTGTTGGCAGTGAGTTTTGGGTCATTGTCTTGTTGCATGATGTCTCCCGATTAGTTTGGATGCATTTTTCTGTAAATTGCCGGACAAAATGGTTTTGTAGACTTCAGAATTCATTCTGCTGCTACCATCATGAGTTAGATCATCAATAAAGTGAGCCCATTCCAGAAGCAGCCATGCAAGCCCAAGCCATGACATTACCTCCACCATGCTGCACAGATGAGCTCGTGTGTTTTGGATCATAAGCAGATCCTTTCTTTCTCCATACATTGGCCTTCCCTTCTTTTTGGTAGAGGATAAGCTTTGCTCCCAAATTTTTGTGGCTCATCTCTGAAAAAATCTGATCTGGCATTCTGATTCTTTTTACTGATGAGCGGTTTGCATCTTGTGGTATGGACTGTATATTTCTTCTCTCGAAGTCTTCTTCGAACAGTGGATTGTGATACCTTCACTCCTGCCCTGTGGAGGTTGGCAGACTAACTGTTGTCTTTGGGTGTTTCTTCAGAATCAGAATCATCTTTATTTGCCAAGTATGTCCAAAAAACATACAAGGAATTTGTCCCCGGTAATTGGAGCCGCTCTAGTACGACAACAGACAGTCAATTGACAGAGAACACTTTTGTTGAGAGAGAACACTTTTGAGACATAAAGACATTGAGGAAAAACAGTCACTGAGCAATAAAGGGTTGCTAGTTATCTTGTAATGCCGGTACATTTCTTTTTTTTTTTTTTGACAATTGTGCAAAAAGATGCAGAGTCCTCTAGCACTTAGAGCAGTTCAAATGACTAATATTGCAATAGTCCGGTGCAATGACCATTGTGCAAAGGGCGCCGAGACTTCAAGCGAGTAGTACGATAGTCTGGGACAATGTTGGTTGTGCAAATGTTGCAGATACTGCTCAGTCAGTGTGCAAATGGAGCAGATGCTACTCTGCCATGAGTGGCCAGTATTGGTCAACAACAGATATGCAAATAGTGCAGCGTGGTGAGACTACTACAGTGAGTGCACGAGTAATATATAATTGGCCCGACAGAAATGTGACAACAAACTGAAGACAAAAAGACAACAAATTGCCAGCATGTTGCAATGGAATTGTAGGTTAGGTGTTTCAGAAGTTGATTGCAGGAGGGAAGAAGCTGTTGGAATGTCTGCTCATTCTAGTTTGCATTAATCGGTAGCGCCTCCCTGAGGGAAGGAGCTGGAAGACCTGGTGACCGGGATGTGGAAGGTCTGAGAGGATTTAGCACGCTTTGTCTTAGTTCTGGCAGCGTGCAAGTCCTCAAGGGTGGGTAGGGGGGTACCGACAATCCTTTCAGCAGTTTTGATTGTCCGTTGCATTCGGAGTTTGTCCTTTTTTGTAGCAGCACCAAACCAGACTGTGAAGAACACAGGACTGATTCGATGACCGCTGTGTAGAACTGCCTCAGCAGCTCCTGTGGCAGGCCGTGCTTTCTCAGAAGCCGTAGGAAGTACATCCTCTGCTGGGTGTTTTTGTGGAAGGAGTTGATGTTGATCGCCCACTTCAGGTCCTGAGAAACTGTAATTCCCAGGAACTTGAAGGTCTCGACGGTTGACACAAGGCAGCTGGACAGCGTGAGGAGCAGCTGTGGCGAAGGATGCCTCCTGAAGTCCAAGACAATCTCTACAGTCTTGAGCATGTTCAGCTCCAGGTTGTGTCGGCCGCACCACAGCTCCAGCTGCTCCACTTCCTGTCGATATGCAGACTCGTGTGAAACTGTCCTTTTCAAATCTGCAGTAGAAGGTATTCAAGTCGTTGGCTAGTATGCTATTGTTCTCAGCTTGGGGGGGATCGTCGCTTGTAATTTGTCAGCGATTGGAATGCATGCCAGACTGATTTAGAGTCGTTAGCGCTAAACTGTTTTTAGTTTAGTGAAGTTCCATCTTTGTTCGTTGGTCCACTTTTGAAGGAAGGGGAGACTTGCTAACCATCAAGGAGGCTACTCCGGACTTTCTTTCACCAACATTCGCAAATCCGCTCAGTTTTTTACCCGTGTTACTCACCGGAGCGGCGTCTGCGGCGTCTGCGGTCTTCGGCTCTCACAATGTTTCTGTCATCAATTGCTGTCAATGTCTGTTGCTCAGTAGACTAGTAGTTTCTTTCTTTTTAAGGACATTTCAAATTGTTGTATTGGCCATGCACAATGTTTGTGCATTAGCTCTGATCGATTTTCTTCTTTCTCTCGGCTTCAAAATGGTTTGCTTTTCTCCCATAGACAGCTCTCTGGTCTTCATGTTTGCTTAACAGCAAATGCAGTTTTCACAAGTGAAACCCAAAGCCAAAAACAAGCACAATCTAATGTTTATGCAGTCAAGCCAAAAGGCAACATCTGAGCAAGTAGAAACACTTATCAGTCACATGTTGCAATACTTTGGCTGACTTGAAAAGTGGGTGGGTTGTGCACAAAAGGTGCTCTGTCCTGAGTTGTTTAACACATCCATCCATCCATCTATTTTCTGCACCGCTTATCCTCACTAGGGTCGCGGGTATGCTTTAGCCTATCCCAGCTAACTGCGGGCAGGAGGCAGGGTACACCCTGAACTGGTTGCCAGCCAATCGCAGGGGACATATAAACAAACAACCATTCACTCTCACATTCATACCTACGGACAATTTAGAGTATTCAATCAACCTACCATGCATGTTTTTGGGATGTGGGAGAGAAACCCCACGCAGGCATGGGGAGAACATGCAAACTCCACACAGGCGAGGCCAGATTTGAACCCGGGTCCTCAGAACTGTGAGGCGGATGTGCTAACCAGTCGTCTACCGTGCCGCCTTGTTTAACACATCTAGATGTACTGTAAATACCATGAAATAAAACCTGGAATTCTGAAATTTTGTCTGATATTCATCTTTTTATCTGAAACCCAAATATTTTCAGTATACAACAAAAACAAAGGAATTGACCTTGCCGTTCCAATTCTTTTGGAGGGGATTGTACATCCCCTTTGCGCGGAACAATTCAAGAGTTTTGGGCTGCCCGAGCACTCAAAGAGGCTCGCACCACTGGAGCCTCTCAAAGTCCAACTCCATTTGCTCGCCTTCTTAAATGTTTTTATACCATTCCTCTCTAAAGAATAGGTAATCAAATATGGATTTTAGTGACATAATTCCGTGTTCTCCATGGCATCTACCTATCAGACCATTTGGAGCCATTCAGGATTCTTAATAAGAATGAAAGTTGACAATGAGTGTTGCGCTGTGGAGTGTTTGGAAATGAGGGACAGTTATATGAGGGAAAGGAGTTCCCCGCTAAGTAGTAAGAGCTAATTACATCTTGTCTCCTCGAGCTCCAGCTGACAAGTGTGATCACCCCAATGTTTTTGAATAAATGGAAACAAGGATTGACTTGAGTGGATTCTGGTGAGGACAACTAATGAATGTAAAACCCAAGAGGCCAAAAAGATATGGAAATAAGTGCTGCAGTTAACATTCAGGATTACATTATTCCTGTCTACTATCCCTAAACAAATTACTCATATTCATTTCAGATTTGGCACTGAAATCTCAAGTAAATGCATCTTGTAAAGTGGTAGCCTATAGGTTAGCACATCTGCGTTAGATTTGGTCTTGGGTTTGAATCTCGGCCTTTGGGCCCCATGTGTGGAGTTTACGTTTTCCCCATGCTTACTCTCATATACCAAAAACATAGTTGAAGACTTTTAACTGCTGATAGGTTTGACTGTAAGTATGAATGGTTGTGTGTCTGCATGCGTTTCGCTATTGACTGGCAACCAGTCCAGGGTGTATAAATTATACATATAATGTTACGGTATTCTTCCCCTTTTATCTAAGTTAATCTCTACATCCTACAGTACTTCTTACCTATTAACCTCACCTCTTCCCTCCATATTTTAGATTTCATTAACCCTTTCTTCTTTATAAACTTCACAATAACATTTATACCCTCTTTATTCATAACATCTCTTCAATTCACTACTATTCCCAATATAGTATCTCTTCAATAAACATTCTTTATTTCATTAATAACATTAATAATTCTAATCAACACAAATTTAAATACATACCCAATCCCACAAAAAAAACCATAAATCAATACAATTCCAACCAGCCAACCATTCAACCACCATCTATAATTATTTAATACTATTCTCTTTACCTACAAAAACTACTATCATCCAACTTCTCCCCCCATAACCTCAAATTTTACCAACCACTCCAACCAATCAACACCACACAACCCCCAAACCCACACAAACCTTCCATCTACAAACCCTCTACTTCAAACTCTTAACCAAAAACAACTACCTACATCTTACACAACCAACAAACCATACCACACCTCACCACACCAACAAAAACAATCCCCAATCAAAACCACCCCCATTTATCCACTACACCTTCACACCATCTCCACAACAACCAACCTACCTCACCCATCATGCATAAATAATCTACCCTTACACTCATCCCCCTAAATCTCCACCAACACCACCAAACTCCACCTATAACATCACTAAAACCCTCATACAACTCATACCAATCCTATATCACCCATCTATATATATCATTCCCCTGTAACCCCTTCTGCCAAACATTACACACTCTCCCTCAATACTGCCCACTCCTCGTCACTTCTAACAATACACACCATACATATGAACCTGGTTATATCCAAATCTCACCCCATCATCATGCACTATTTCCGTGACAGGCCCCCTGCCACGCCACACTTCAAAGCGCATAGCCCGAATATAGATCAGAAGACCTGCGTGCGACACATGATCAGAATCAAAAATGTGTTTTAACATACCCCCCCCCCCCTATCATGTCTTGTCATATACACGCGTCTGCCTCTTCATGATTCCCTTATTAAGTTGTTAGTCACAGACCAACCTGCCCCCTTCAACTTTACCTTTTTATCTCCTTAAGTCTTATGGGATTTGAGCCCTTGTTGAATATCCGTTAAGAACTTGAAGGTAGCTGATTAGTACCACTTAATCATTTATTACAAAAGCTATTAAGAACAAATCGCCTATTAAAGGACAATAATCATTGGGGCAATTTCTTTTCTTTCTCATAAAATCTGTAGAGGATTATTCCTTTTGAAATTACTTTCTGAATTCGCTGTCAAAGGGCAAAGAAGGAACGTTGTAACAACTACGTGGTAAAACAATACTCTCTCTGAATGGTACACTCACAGTACCTTTTTCAGATAAGTCAAGACAATTGATAATTTATGTCATGCCCACACAAACAAGGGTTAAAAATGCTCGCACGTATGAGTGTACAGAGCCCTAAATTGCAAATACCGGCTATGAATCTACAGTCATCTATTACAGCATAGTTTTGCCTGTGCCGAGCAGTGCAAAGTAAAGTCAGTTTCATTTGAAAATTGCTCAACTAGATAATTATGGAGTTCTTGTACTTGACACAAGATTGTGTATTTAATCTGGGAAAGAGCAAAAAACGAAACGTTTGGAAAGGGGCAGGAAGGTGATGATAAAAATGTTCTGTCTGTCATGTTCATTAGTATAAGTTTAAGTAGTAGAAGGCAGTAAAGTCCAGTAGGCCAACATAGCGCTGTTGTGGAATGCAATGAGTATCTGTTGTTGAAGTCATAAAGCAGAGAAGAGAAAAATCACACCTATCTTGAAAAGATTCTGATAAAACAGCTGCTAAGGGAACAGCCACATGCTAGTCAATACTCGGCAGTGTATGTAGTGCTTTTCAGAGTATGGAATGTGCATTTTCTGTACGCAAATGTGAATTAGCCATTCTTTATGACATAAAAACAAGTACATCTACATTTTCAATTTCAACTCCACAACTCCCAAAAAGTATACTCCTTTGCAAACTTCATGAGTAAATTTTACTCAATATTTCATCACCACATTTTGAGGGAGTGTCTCTCCAGCGGGGCCTTGTTAATGTCTGAGACCTGATAACAGGGTTGTTCTGATCTACTTATTCCTGAATGTGCTTTGACACTGACCATAGCGGACAGCTAACATCTCCATGTGTGAGGAAAGCGGCCTTTTCATCTTTGGATGACTTTAGGTCCTAAAGATGGAAGTAATGAAAAACCTTTGGTGAAGAACATGAAATATATATAAAAATCAGTGAATTGGCTGAAAGTTTTAAAACTGTGTTGTTGTTCAACCCCAGTAATGTGACTGACGTTTGTATTTTTCACTGAACAAAAAATTAACAAAATTACTGTGATTGTGTGAGGAGATATGGCCTATTGCTAACCTTATGATCATTAGAGCAGCAGGAGAAGAGGTATATTCCACTTAGTTGTGTGGTGGAGCCAACTCATTTTTTATTTTTTTATGTTTTTGAATTCTAATTTAAAAATTAGCTAAAGGGACATGGGGCCCAATCATCTCTAGAGCCCTCAAAGAGCTTTCAGCAATTTGTCAGCAATCTTCATTTTGCCATTGATTGAAGCGACTTATCTTTTTCAAACGATCAGTGATATTCTATCTGTCAGAACACATTTTCTATGGAGAGTCGAGGTCCAAGATCAGATCCGGTCACCTTCCCTGTGCGTATCCAGTCATCTTTTTCAAAGGTGACATATCATGCATTTCACAATTTAAAGCAGTTCCCATGTGTCTTAAAATGTCATGGGTGTGTGTTCCGGTTGTTGTTTTCCCCCTGTCCCGTACACACCTGCTCCTGAGAGCATCTTCCCCACATGTGCCTCGTTCACCCTAAGTACCACTTGCATTTAACCTCCTGTCTCATTCTTTCTGGTCGCCATTTCGTTGTACCCTGTCGTCGCATTCCAGCAGTCCTTGTTTCCACGTCACAGACTCACAGTAGGACTAGACCCTGTTCCGATTATCGACCTCACCTTTTCTCCTCACATTTTTGGATACTGTTGCCCTTTTTAGATTGCCTGCCTGTGTACCTACCTCTGCCCGTATATTAAACCTCTCTTTTTGAAACTGTCCATTTGTTTTGGAGTCGTGCATATTTGGGTAACATCCTCTGTTCCGTTCATGACAGAACGACATGGCCATAACATGGACCCAGCAGACTCAGACCCGGTGTGCACAGCCCTTCAAGCGTAGGGTCAAAACCTCTTGAAGCAGGATGAGTAGCGTGCTGCCCTCCACCTTCATCTAGAGGGACTGTCAGAGCATCAGGACAAAATGATGAGACAGGTGGCCTCACAGTTTGAAGTTCTTATGAAAATGATTCAGAAGAAGGAACCAGTTGGCACAACACCCGATACCGCCACGGTACCAAAGTTTCCATGTGAAGCAGTTACCATGCAGTCACTTGCCACCTCCGCTGCTGTTTGCCCACAGCTCTCTTGACCGGAGAGGTTCTCTGGAGATTCTGGGAATATTAAGCCGTTCATTACTCAGTCCGAACTCCACTTTGAGCTGCAGGCAGCTGCCCTCCCCACCGAGGGGGCAAAAATCACTTTTGTAATTTCCCACTTGAATGGTCGTGCGGAGGCGTGGGCTACTGCTGAATGGAGCCGCAATTCCCCCGCATGTTATTCGTAGGCTTTTTTCGTAAAGACTATGGAGCAAATTTTTCAGTTTTCCACACCAGATCGTGAGGCAGCTCGCTCCCTTGTCACCTTACACCAAATTCATACATCTGTATTAATTGACTCTGGTTCTGACGCAAACTTACTCAACGCCCTCCTCGTTAGAGGGATGCTCCTTAGAACCTTTCAAATACAACGCCACCGCAACACCTATGCTGCAGACGGCAGTTTTATGGGCAAGATCACTCACCGCACCCAAACACTCACATTGACATTACCAGGGTCTCAACGACATAACGGTGAAAAACAGGTACCCTCTTGCTCTCATCTCACCGCATTTGAGTTCTTGGAGGGAGCCAAGGTTTTCACCAAACTAGACTTAAGAAATGCATATCATCCAGTCATGATAAGGGAGGGGGATGAATGGAAAACAGCATTCAACACACCAACGGGACATTATGAGTATTTGGTGATGCCTTTTGGACTAACTAACGCTCCAGCTGTGTTCCAGAACTTTGTCAATGATGTCTTGCGTGACATGTTGAATGTGTACGTTTTTGTATATTTGGACGATATTTTGATATTCTCCCCGGATGAGGAGACTCACATCATTCATGTCCGCTCTGTGTTGCAGCAGTTACTACAGAATGAACTATATGTCAAGGCTGAGAAATGTGAGTTCCACAAGGCGTCCGTTTCTTTTCTGGGGTTCGTGCTGGCTCCAGGTGAAATAAAAATGGACGCTTGCAAGGTTGATGCCGTGACTAATTGGCCCACTCCCGCGTCACGCAAAGACGTACAAAGGTTCTTAGGGTTCGCTAATTTCTACAGAAAGTTCATTAGAAATTTAAGTTCTATAGCCTCGCCTTTGCATGATCTTACCTCGCCACACAGACCTTTCGTATGGAACCCGCTTTGTCAGGCAGCTTTTCAGAAACTCAAATCGAGCTTTACCTCCGCTCCCATCCTCACTTTGCCAAATATCAAACAGCAGTTTGTGGTAGAAGTTGATGCGTCTGATGCTGGTATAGGAGCAGTGCTCTCCCGGAAATGTCTCAAGGATAGTAAGTTAGATCATTGTGCTTATCTCTCCAAAAACTGACCCCAGCCGAGAGAAATTATGACATTGGTGACCGTGAACTGCTGGCAGTCAAGGTGGCTTTGGTGGAGTGGAGGCACTGGCTACAGGGGGCACATACTCCGTTTTTAGTATGGACAGATCACAAGAACCTGGAATAATTTAAGTCTGCTAAGAGATTAAATGCGAGGCAGGCTAGATGGGCTCTGTTTTTCACTCGATTCAATTTCACGTTATCCTACCGACCTGGTTCTAAAAATGGTATCTGATAGGGGTCCCCAATTCATTTCGCAATTTTGGAAGGAATTTTGCAATCTCATAGGTGCTACCGTCAGTCTGTCATCTGGGTTTCACCCTGAAACCAACCGACAAACCGAGATGCTGAACCAGGACCTGGAGACTGGGCTCCGATGTTTCGCTTCACAGGAGCCACGATCCTGGTCTCAGAAACTGGTTTGGGTCGAATTCTCTCACAATTCCCTCCCCTCTGCATCCACTTGTCTATCGTCTTTTCACGTTGTGCATGGTTACCAACCATCTCTATTTCCTGCCATAGCCCCAGAGTCCACAGTTCCAGCGGCATTGACCTTGGTGAGACACTGCAGGAGGACCTGGGAGCGAGCCCGCTAGATGTTGCTGCGCCAGGGACGGTCCTATAAGACCGCAGCTGACCATAGGAGGACACCGGCCCCGAACTACAAAGTGGGTCAGCGAGTTTAGCTCTCCACCAAGCATATTCCTCTCCGGGTGGAGCTCGCTCCCAGGTTCGTTGAGACCATCCCCATCACAAAGATCATCAACCCTGTCACCGTGAAGCTTAGGCTCCCAAAGTCGATGCGGGTCCACCCTGCTTTGGTGTCACACTGTCATGGGTGTGTGTTCCGGTTGTTGTCTTCCCCCTGTCTCATACACACCTGCCCCTGAGAGTATCTTCACCACCTGTGCCTCGTTCATCCTAATTACCCCTTGCATTTAACCTCGTGCCTCATTCTTTCTAGTCGCCAGTTCGTTGTACCTTGTCGTCGCGTTCCAGCATTCCTTGTTTCCACGTCACAGACTCACAATAAGACTAGACCCTGTTCCGATTATCGACCTCACCTTTTTGCCTCACGTTTTTGGATACTGTTGCCCTTTTTGGATTGCCTGCCTGTGTACCGACCTCTGCCCGTATATTAAACCTCTCTTTTTGAAACTGTCCATTTGTTTTGGAGTCGTTGAAGACATAAAAGGTGTCCGACATTTCTGTGTCAAAATACACAAAGGATAAAGAAATATAGCAATCACTTAGTTTGGTGGGGGGGTTCTGTCTCATGCAAATTCCGAGTATGGCATTCATTATCATGATGACCGGAGGCAGAGTTAGCAGCTACTCAAGGTTGTCAACTTAGCCTTTTTAAAAAAGTGACAAGCAATAGATCTAGTGACTTTTCGTGGTGTTTTTAGAGATCTTTGGAGTCTCCCACAATGCAAATGAATAGCACTTGCGTGAAGCCACGAGCTAATTTAACCACCAATGGAGGGACAAGACAATGGGCCTCATTTACTCATAAAAGTGTAGAAATGTTCTCTGCACACAAGTTGAGCATATACACGAACTTTGTAACATTTATGACACGTGCGTACCGGCCAATTTTCTTCACAATAACCTTCACACAATTCCCATACCCTATAATCAGAATTCATTCTATACAACGATCTGCATTAACCACGCCCCTATTTCCTTATTAAAGGATGTCGTTGGGCACATTTGAACCAATGCGCGGAGGTTTAAGTCACAAGAGATAGCTGATCCAAATATTTAATAACTTTCTTAATCTTTATGTTATATTCAAAAAGTGGGTATTAAAGCTTTCTAAACATGGAAACCGACAACGTTAATTATTTTTTTATTAATTACGAAATAAAATGTTGTGGCACAAAACATACAAAAAAAATAATACATTTAACAGCTAAGAATGAGCAAACACTGCATACGTTATTAATATACCTGGTAAGAAATAATTATAGCACATCAAAGAGGAATTTATAGTTGATAAAATTTAGGAGTGAAAGCTGACAATCAATACCGATACCGATCATATACACTGAACAAAAACATAAACGCAACACTTGTTTTTGCTCCCATTTTTCGTGAGCTGGACTCCAAGATCAAAAACATTTTCTATATACACAAAAGGCCATTTCCTTCAAATAACATGCACAAATCTGTCTAAATCTGTGTTAGTGAGCATTTCTCCTTTGTCGAGATAATCCATCCCACCTCACAGGTGTGGCATAACAAGATGCTGATTTGACAACATTATTATTGCACAGGTGTGCTATAGGCTGGCCACAATAAAAAGCCACTCTGAAATGTGCAGTTTTATCACACACAAGTTTATCACAAGTTCTGAGGCAGCGTGCAATTGGCATGCTGACTGAAGGAATGTCCACCAGAGGTGTTCCCCATAAATTGAATGTTCATTTCTCTACCATAAGCTGTCTCCAAAGGCGTTTCAGACAATTTGGCAATACATCCAACCGGCCTTACAACCACAGACCACGTGTAACCGCACCAGGACCTCCACATACAGCATGTTCAAATCCAAGATCGTCTGAGACCAGCCACCCGGACAGCTGCTGCAACAATCGGTTTGCATAACCAAATAATTTCTGCACAAACTGTCAGAAACCATCTCAGGGAAGCTCATCTGCATGCTCATTGTCCTCATCGGGGTCTTGACTTGATGACAGCAGTTCGTCGTCGTAACCGACTTGCGTTCCTGCCAATATCCAGCAACTCCATTGAAGAGGAGTGGACCAACATTCCACAGGCCACAATCAACAACATGATCAACTCTATGCGAAGGAGATGTGTTGCACTGCGTGAGGCAAATGATGGTTACACCAGATACTGACTGGGTTTCTGACCCCCCCTCCCCCACAATAAAGCAAAACTGCACATTTCAGAGTGACCTTTTATTGTGGCAAGCCTAAGGCACACCTGTGCAATAATCATGGTGTCTAATCAGCATCTTGGTTTGCCACACCTGTGAGGTAGGATGAATTATCTCGACAAAATGCTCACTAACACAGATTTAGACAGATTTGTGAACAATATTTAACGGAAATGGCCTTTTGTGTATGTAGAAAAAGTTTAAGATCTTTGAATCCAGCTCATGAAAAATGGGAGCAAAAACAAAAGTGTTCATATTTTTGTTCAGTGTAAATTAGCTGTAAATATTACAATGTATTTATGGTGAGTGTTGTTGGCTATATGGTCTGACGTTTGTTTGGGTTTGCTTTGCAGCTCTTGCGCACCTGCGCAGTGTGAAGGTTGGGTGGGTTATGCAATTATGGAAAAAATAATAATCACGATATTTTGATTGATATTGAAATCATGATTAATAAGCATGATTATTCATTTCAAATGAATATCTGTTTTGTATTTATTCAACTACCAAAACCCAACTTTAAATATAACTTAAAAGAGCAACCAAAAAATATATTAACAAGAAAAATATATTAAAATAATAGAAATTGAAAAAAAGCAATAACAAAACAAATATATTCATGCGTAAAAACATGTCCATGCTTTTAGCCATACTGTCTGTAATAGTTATAGTCTAAAAAAAATCCTCTCATTATTCTGGCATTTAGCAAATAGAAATAATTTTGGTAAACCTAACTGACCTAAAACAGGAAAAGTTTAGTCTGATTTCATGTCAAAGTAACGAAAAAAAGTTTTTTTTTGTTTTTTTTTAATACAGTCAATGACTGTATCTGCTATTCCTTCTGTGTGCATCTTGGCCGCTTCGGGGCAGTGTGATGCGATGCATGCATGGAGCTACTTGTTTACTGTGAGCTAAAAAAGAGCAGAAGAAAAAAGCTGCGATATAATGTTAATGAACTTCCATCCATCCATCTATTTTCTTTACAGCTTATCCTCACTTGGGTCGCGGGCTGCTGGAGCCTATCCCAGCTATCTTCGGGCGGGAGGCGGGGTACACCCTGAACCGGTCGCCAGCCAATCGCAGGGCACATAGAAACAAACAACCATTCGCACTCACATTCACAGCTAGGGGCAAGTTAAGAGTCTTCAATCAACCTACCACGCATATTTTTGGGATGTGGTAGGAAACCGGACTGCCCGGAGAAAACCCACCCAGGCACGGGGAGAACATGCAAACTCCACACAGGTGGGGCTGGGATTTGAACCCAGATCCCCAGAACTGTGAGGCAGATGTGCTAACCAGTCGACCAACGTGCCAGCTGTTAATAAACTTGTTTTTCAAATATTAGGAATATTATATGCCCATCAGTAGTAGTATATTATCTGTCTGCATGTGTTACTACAGCATTTGTGTGTGAATATTCATTATTTGAATGAATCATAAAATAATCAGAAAATAATAATTATTGGAATATAGATTTTTGCAGGCACGGTGTTTTTGAAGTCAAGGCCACTACAAGATGTATGACAAGGTGCACTTCATCACCAAACTGCCATGTGCAGGAAGGCTCTGTTAGATAAATTTCTTTGCTGCTGCTTACAGGACACTAGGACACACACACTAGTGTTTGTTTGTTAAAACTGACCACACTATGTTATGAATGCACACACACACACACACACACACACACCTGCACCACAGACATTCTGATAACATTCAGGCTGAGTACAGGGGAGTACTGGTTTGATAAGGAGCTGCTGAAGGAACAGACTGTTATCTGAAAAGGAAAGGCGCTCGGGTTCTGGATCCTACAGGAGAAGGAAGAGAGATCAGCGAGCGTTGTCTGGTTTCACCCTACCAAGCTTTGTAAATCTGTATAATTGATTTAGTTGTATTAAATACTCAAAAGACAAGTTTAGTGTATCAGGATTCCTATTTGGAAACAAAATCACCACCAAACATTGGAAGAACAGGGAAGTAGGAATTCCATCTTGCGTGGCCGGCTAGGCAACTCCCGGGTCTCGCTCGTAACAACAACAGCTCAATAGCTTCTGACTTGCTTCGCTTGATGGCAGCCAAATTCCTCTTTGTGTCTCTAGATTAGACCAATATTTTTACTAAGGCTGTAAACTAACAAGACATTAACCCTTATTGTTTTCACTTGATGATTCTATTTTTTTTATGACAGCATTCCCTGCTCGTGTTTTATATAAAGTTTGACAGTGAGCCAAAACTACTGAGCTAAAATTATTCATTTACCAAGATAAAGATTTTTTAAAGATATTTTGTGCTCATCTTTGATCAGTTGAGATTGTCACTTATACAGCTCTAATATGAAATTAATACAATTAGAATTGCCTTCACAAAATCAATATAGCAGCTGTCATGGAAGTACTGATCACTCTTAATTGAATGTGTTTGAGTTACTGAAGGCTTTCTGATTTCTTTCCAAGTTTTGTTAAAGTCAAATAAATCTGAGGCATCGCAGCCTGGCATGGCAGCAGGATGATGGATGGTGGGCTGATGCTGAGATCTGGCAGGTTAGATAGCTCCCCGAGCCTTTAATCCCACGCTCTTTTCAAGGATGTGATGGCGTTGCCTCTGTTTGCTAGATTTTGTTCACCAGAAATTGTTTTTTGTTCTTTGAAACTTTTAAAGAGTGGAGAGTCACATGTGCACACCAAATGTGGGTGAGACGGCAACCAATGCGGTAAACTAAAATCTTATGCTGTGCCCCCCGACCCCTATTGTGGCTCTTAGCTTTCTGATTTTCACAGCAATACTCTGCAGACTGAAATCATACATTTAAAAAAATAAA
Source organism: Phyllopteryx taeniolatus (assembly GCF_024500385.1). NCBI lineage: Eukaryota > Metazoa > Chordata > Actinopteri > Syngnathiformes > Syngnathidae > Phyllopteryx > Phyllopteryx taeniolatus. Next base: position 41,374,229 of record NC_084502.1, on the reverse strand, counting down.
TAAATAAAGTTATTTTCCCTCCTGCCAACATTTCCTCAGTAGACCTCCCAATGCACACTAATTAAAAATCACAAATTCATTTGTATGCGACTTTACAAATGAAGCAAGAGAACGTGCCAGAGGAGCGAGGAGATGTGCTTGCTGATTACCAGCCATGGCTCCAATTGCTTGCAGAGGGATTTCCAAACTTAAGTGCAAATGTATGAACTGGAGCAAGAATAAAAAGGTATGATTCTTAGAAAGCTTTGCCTGGGAAAGAGCTGTGCGTTCTTGGCCGCCAGGAATAGTGAATTGGATCTGATGTAATCCTCACCTAAAAGTGGCTCCTGTACAACCAGAGAGATGCTTTGCAGGTTTATGGATTTTGTGTGCTTAGCTGTAAAAGTCAAGTTGAAGGGCATAGCCCACTGGTCTGAAAAATAAGGAGACCATTTCCTTGTTGCTTGCTTATTTCCTATGCGTCCGAGTTATTGCTGGTTGCTGGACAAAGTTACTTCAGCGTTTATGAGATTTACTGCCCATAGTTTGAGGGTTTTAAGGAATGTGCTGTGTTAACGCATGTTTGCATGAAATAGCTCTATCTTCTGGATTGAACTTTGAAACAAATCCCTTGTCCAGACTGTACATTGCAAAGGTGCCAAATATAATACACAGCATGGGTGCTAAAAAGAACTAATAAGACTGAACTAACACTCCAATTTTCTGCTATCCTTATGCCTACTGACATAAAAGTCAAGGCATTTAAAAACATTTAGATTTAAAAAGGAGGCTGAAATCATACCATCGTTAAAACCAACCCTTTAAGTCTATCACTGATAAAATACGTAGAGTATGTAAAAAGGCACATTATATTCAAATCTAAAATAAAGAGTTTTAAAAAAGTGGTCATTTTAAACACTTTAAAGTTAAATTACTTTATTTGCATTTCACAGATGATCACACATTATTGCTAATGACACACGAGTATAAACTGTAAACGTTCCTGGTCCCAGAAACATGGCTCTGTTTCAAGTAATTACTAGCACAAAGTAATAGTTTCATTATGAAAGATTAAGAAAAAAAATACTCAACTTTTCTCAGAGATTGACAAACTAGAAATGCAGCAACATTATGAAGATAATATTTGGCCTTTAGGGTCCGATAAATTGATTGGGTGCATTTAGAGCAGGTGTATGCACATTTTTGAGCCTCTCTAAAGCTTTTAGTGTCGGCTGACAGGGTAATCCAATAAGAGCCTGGTCTCAACACAGTGAAATGGAGAGATGAAGTTGTGTTGTGTGGGAGTGCCTTATGCCCTCTACCTCTATCTGTAATGAGGGATGAGAGAGCCAGACGGAACTTCGCAGACACCACAACAGGAAAGTTAACCCCATTTCTATGTGCTGAAACAAGCTATCCACCTTCCTCTCGCATGTCTCTGCAGTGGCAAGTCTGCACACAGGAAAGCCTTGTCCACACTGACTGTGCCTGCTTGTACATTATTTAAAAAGCTCCTGGGTGGAAGCTGCACACGCCCCCCAACCTCCACCCGTCCCCCTTTCTCTTTGTCTCAGCAAGTCAACTTCAGCACCTGAAACCCTGCCTTGTTTTCTGACTGCTGATTCCATATGCCTCATGCCATGTCAGTAATACACCGAAACGAGTGGAGAAGCTAAATATTGTACTCAAATAAGAGTACTGTTATTTGAGAATAATGTTGAGTAAAAAGTAGTCCTCTAAATACATAATTACTTGACTAAGTGAAAGTACTCAGTGAAAAAAAAACTACTAAAGTACTGACAAACTGGTGAGTAACTTGTGATTTATTGTTTTTTTTTAATCAGCGCATGAATGTCAAATAGCCGAAATTATGAAAAAGGAATGTGCAACTTCAGAAAATGCCCAACACTATCACTTCAACTAAAACAATCTTAAATCAAATATTTAAAACAAATAACCAATTAAGGCAAATTTAGCCACAAGAAATGGTCTTAAATTAATTGTCTTTGTTTACACTTGTATAACAGGACAATAGCCTCACCAGGCAGCAATTACACAGAAAAAAAGGAACAGGGCAACTCCGCACATGGCATCACTGTTCTTTTGCGTAGTGTGTTTGCATAAGGTAACCATAGATTAGATATGAGGCCAGGGATGTTGTGACTCTTCTTACTTCAAGTTACACGCTGTTGTTTATGCCATTTTTTTCTTCACATTAATGAGTCACTTTGAAACTTTGCTACAATGTAGGGGAATGTGGACTTGGTAAGGTTGGTCATGTGACTGACTGGCTCCATTTGTTAAGTGAAATGGAGTCAAACATTGCTTGTGGTTACGATGGATTGGTGCAGCAGTCACGTGACAGCGTCCGAGGCAGGAGTCTCTCGGGCAATCATGAACAAATAGTTCACGCAAACAATAATAGATATAAATAAAAGTAGCGAGCGGAATGTAGCTTAATCTAACAGTAAAGGTAGTGTTTCTTCTTAACAAAAATCCTCAAGTGAAAGTAAACATTATGTTGGATTAAAAATACTCTGACAAAGACAATGTATCCAAAGAGTTACTTAAGTAAAAGTAACAGAGTACAGCAGTAGCTCGTTACTACCCACCTCTGGTGATACTCTTTTTAGAGATAACATGTGCTGGCTGTAATTGCAATCGTACGTCACCAACCACTAACGATGTAGTGCGTGAATGGTCAAACTGGTGCAATCAGAGCAGGATTTAGGGGTTCAAAGAAGGAGCTTTCAACCTCAATCCCTCAGCATCAATTACATAACAGTATAGTAAAATATTCATAACACACTACCAGGCTCCCGCTTACTCGAGAGTGCTGAGCTAACACTTTGCCGTCAGCCACTCAGAGACTGCCGGGAAGATAAAGAAAAAGCCAACAGTTTAGGGGCTGAAAACATAAAGCGAATTACACTGGACAAATAAATTATTCCCTCATGAATATGGAAACCAGCTAAACAAGGACTGCACAAATTAAGTTGGTTGAAACATTAAGTAGCGGCACGGTGGACAAACGGGTTAGCACATCTGTCTCACAGTTCTGAGGACCGGGGTTCAAATCCCGGCCCCGCCTGGGTGGAGTTTGCATGTTCTCCCCGTGCCTGGGGGGGTTTTCTCCGGGAACTCCGGTTTCCTCCCACATCCCAAAAATATGTACGGTAGGTTAATTGAAGACCCTAAATTGTCTGCAGGTATGAATGTGAGTCTGAATGCTTGTTTGTTTATATGTGGCCTGCGATTGGCTGGCGACCAGTTCAGGGTGTACCCCGCCTCCTGCCCGCAGTTAGCTGGGATAGGCTCCGGCATACCTGCGACCCAAGTGAGGATGAGCGGTGTAGATAATGGATGGATGGAAACATTAAGTTTGATTGCCTTCATATTTATGCTCTTTATGTGTGCACATAGAAACATGATGAAGCAGTTCAAACAAACAACGAACACTAGCTAACAAATATACGGTATGGACGCAAGATTCTAAGATATTGTAGCTGTCCGTTAACAACCGTGTATGTCACATTAGTTTTGTACTGCTCCTGTCTTCAAGAGCAGCAAATGTAGTCCACATAGATTGGGATTAAAGATTCAATCATGTTCCTTGTGTTTTAAAACGTGAAAGCAGTTTTGCAGCAATCTATGCAAGCATTGAAGTGATACTGTGCACAATTCAAAAACCAGTAGCTAAATTTAGCTGTGGGATTTGAAGTGGATCAGATAAACTTGGTTCAGCAAACTGTTGTTATTGACAGAACATAAAGGAGAATAGGGATCATCACATAAGAAGTCAAACTCTATATGGTCATAACGTAGGATCAGACAGCAATAATAAATATCGTATCGCTTCAAGCTGACTGCTCAGCACGTAGAACATGCTTGGAAGATGCAGTCTTACTTTTCAAATCATTAGAGGGAAGTGGGGAGCAGTGAGACCTCCTCGCCACTCAGAGGAGTCCTAATTATGGTTTTATGTGACTGTAATGATAGAGAAAAGAGCGGGAACCTGCTGGCTGAGCCATGCCATGTGAGAGCACAACCTTAAGTGTACTTATTTGTCAATATCGTTTTGGTGGGCGCAAAAGATTCCATGTAATTGCAGCAGAGTGGTTCCTGTCGGGTCTTGCCGACTTTTAAACTCTGCTAATCAATTTTTTTTAATTAGACTTAATCTGCCGCCACACTGGACGACTGGTTAGCACATCTGCCTCACAATTCTGGGAACCGGGGTTCAAATCCTTGCTTATTCTGTTGCTATTCGCTAGTTCATTAGTCTAATTTGCATGTGTAAGCTGTCTGGTATTCAGATGCCATCTTGTGAGCTGTTGTCATCTACAGGGCTCATAACTGCACACATCTCCACATTTATGAGGCCTACTTGCATTGGTCTGTTGTTGGATATGTGGATAATTCCCTGAACTCTATAGTGCACGGTTTGGCATCTTCTCTTCTCAAATCCATTGTTCCAAAGAACACTCTGTGATGTGCAGCTAGTGTGCACAGTGCGGCTCAGTGACCTTTTAAAAAGATAAAAGTCAAGCTAGTTTGTTCCCACTATGGGCATCGCAATTGGAACACGCAGCAACACTCCTTCCTAGAATGCTTGCCAGTTACGGTAAGGCTGTGAAACCGTATCACTACCCTGAAAATGAACAAGCCGTAGTAGCCTGGGCCACTGTGGGTCTTTCTGACAGGAATTAAATCAATCCTTGTTGGAACAGTTGCATCAGAGGTGTTATAAGTCCTCTGTTATGACCCTTGTCTTGAATTTAAAGGTGAACGGAATAAAGTTGGTCCTGTTTTAAGACATCCAGAGCAAATAACACCACTCTTAAAATGTCAGGTTTTTATGATTAAAAAATGAGTACAAGAGCACCTTTATTATCTATAATGTGGACAATAAAATGGGAAAACAAATTGGAATCTTTCATGGGAGAAGAAAAAACATTGTTGCATTAATATGCATGCCCTTAAACTAATACCTTGTTGAAGCACTTTCTGATTTTATTACAGCACTCTATCGGTCTATCAGCATGGGACTTGGCTGGGCCATTCCAAAATTAATCATCTTCAGGGGAATCAATTCTTTTTATTTGGAAGTACAGTATGCTTTGGGTTGGTGAAAGACTGAAGGTTTTCTGCCAAAATTGAAACGTAAACTAGCCCCAAAGCATTTGAAGTTTTCTTCTGTTCTTTGACTCAATTTTGGTGGGTTTCAGCAATGCCACTGTGGTGCCACATTTTCTCCAATTTGTACCCTTCCTGACTGATTATTAATAAGGTGCTTTGGAAGCTCTCTGTGGAAATTTTAGGAAAATGCTACCAGAACAGATTAACTTCATTTGGGTTTATTCAGAGTCACTTTAAATCAGGCATGCCCAAAGTCCGGCCCGCGGGCCAAATCCGGCCCGTGTCCAAATTTCCTGCGGCCCGACGAATCATGTCATAAAATCAATAATATGTTGCCCGCCAGCGCAGTTTACCACAGTAAACAATACACACATACAAAAAAAAGCCGTTTTATATTTCACCAGAGGGTGGCAGTAGACCTGTGGCCGCACTCTCGTCGCGTGACCCCTGTGTGAACTTTTACCCCTGTGGTATGTTTTTAGCCCATTTCTAAAATGGCCACTGAAACTAAAATGAGGAAAGTTGACAACGAGGGCCGCCGTGTCCAGGACAAGTGGATTTTTTCACTGACATACGAAACAACTGTGTCTGCCTAATTTGCCAAGAGACTGTGGCTGTTTTCAAAGAATTTAATATTAAGATGTATTACCCGACGAAACATGCTAACTACGACAAGCAAACCCGCTGAAAAACTGAAGCCACTGGAAGCTGTTTTGATAGCACAGCAGCACTTTTTCACAAGAGCCCGTGACTCAAATGAAAATTCTACAAAGGCGAGCTACGAGTCTCAGTGAATTGATTTTTTGTGATGATCAAACGACAGTTTTGTCAAATTTTTGTCATCTGATTTGACTATAGTATAGTCACTATACTATTCTTTGTCAAAATGCACTGGGATGTGATTTTTTAATACAAAATCAATAAATACATGTTTCAACTTTCATAAACTGGTTCATTTCTATTTAATGTATTATTATTTTAACCTTTAACTATCCTGGTAATGCAATTGAAAACAGATTCTCATTTGCAATATCGACCTAGCTGCAGACAGCAAAGTGATATTGTTACATATTTACATGTTAATTTACAATGGTAATGATTCGAGGAATGTCAGGCCTAATGGTCGGCCCCCAAACATTTTCATCTGACCAAATCTGGCCCCCTTTGCAAAAGGTTTGGACACCCCTGCTTTAAATGATGAGCGCTGTGTACTGACTACTCATTGCCGGCGCAATGGATGGGCATTCGGTCGGGGCAGGGGACCACATTTTAACGCTCAAAACGCACACACACACACACATTACAGGAAAACTTGATTGCAATGACAAATACTTAAAATATTACCACTGACCTCTATTTTTTAGATACATATTTATAAATTATTCTTTTAAGTTATAAAAATTGTTTTTGCGTGCGCAAAGCCTTCTGGGATTGATGACGTATAGTGGTTGCCGTCGTACATTGCTGCCCACTCTTATATTCGTTAAGTTTTAACTTTTATTGCACAGTTGTATTCTGCCAAGAAAAAATACTGCCGCACACCTAGCGATAGCTTGCAGCTAAATACACAGAAGCTTTCCCTCATGTTGAAAATTTGAATCGGGCCGCCACGCCGACTCAAGCCATATAAATACTGCACTATATAAAGCATCAGATATTACTTTACATCAATACTTTACTATATTCAAACTCTATAACGTGCCTGTGGATAAAAAAGCCTGTGCACCCAGTGCACGTTCAAATGACTGGTGTCAGCGAGAATAACACTCTTGCTTTTATTCTCGCCCAAGTCCTGTCTTTAGAAACCCTCATCTGCCTTCACTATTAATTTAACTTTTTCTGCTTTAATAAATGTGATAAAGTACTAAGTGTACAGTGTTCATCACAGTATCCATTCAGAGCTGTGCAAGTCCAATTTGTGATGTAGCTGTACAATGAATGAATGGCAAGCTGATTGACGTACACTCGCCAATCACGGACCATAACTACTTGGTTAAACGTGACATCGTCTTTGATGGAGATAGTGACGGTAACTCAGAGGACGTGTTTATTTTACCTGACGACTCCAGTGAACACAGTCAGCCGTGAAAATGAAAGGAGCTCTTTATACTAGCATGCTCTCTTTCTCAGTCATCTTTGTCAAGCAGCAGCCAATACGCCACCCAGAAATGACCAAATTCGAGCTTCGTCACGCCAGTCACCTTCATTCTCATCTCCATTTTCATTGCTGGTCCATTCCTCTCTCTCATGTCTTTGATCACAAAGGCTCAAACTGAAAAGGCTGAACAGCGTTCATTGCTGCCGCGGCTGCTACTGTAGCTAATGCTAAAAACACAGGCGAAACTGGGGACCAATGTTGAAATAACATTTCACAAAAATATATAAATCTGAAAATGATTTTCAAAAGTGCTGAACCGAATACTCCAATGTTTCGAATACTTCGAAGCCAAAGAAAATGCTCGAGGAATTTTCTCTGCCTCGGGGATCTGCTTATTTAACTTATTCACTACCAGCCCTTCTTGTTTGATTGACTTTGATACTGCATCTGTAATTATGTGTGTACGCCTTTAAGGCATGAGTTCTAGCTGACAGCAGCTCGTAAGTTTGTGATGGTCTGGTGTTGCTACGATTTCAATAAAGCTACTGAAAGTGCATTGGCGACTCCCTTACTCATTGACCACTCCCGAGGGCATTACATTACTCCTGGTATCAACAGTAGCTGCCTGTTACTAGCAGGAAAGAGTTAATTGTCAAGCTGAGGCACATCTGACCGTGCTTAACAAGCACACTGAATACGTTAGGTCACTTTATAGTTGTGCACGCTGTAGTTGTATGTTATGGCCAATGTACTTACATCATGTAAGCAAGTGGCTACATTTTGAGGAAAGTACTGTAGATGGAAAAAAAAAAAGATTGCGAGTGGCAAAGTTTATGAAAACAATTAAGGTAATATTTGTGTTCCCTATCGAGGTGTCTTTATTTTCATCTTCATTTTAGTTTAGTTAGTCTGGTCTACGGTAAAAGTTTATTAACGCACAGCCACGGACCTACTGTATTATTATGTCACATCCTAAAATGCTAGCTGCTCAAGTGAAGTCAGGCTCCTTATGCCTTTTTTAATTAATGCCTTATATGTTTTTTATACTTACAAGGATCAGTAAGAAGAAAAAATGCTAATTTGAAACAAATTTTCTTGCCTCACTGAAAATATTTCTCGACAAGAAAATTGCTGCTCAATGTGAATTTAAGAAATAAAACAGAAAGACAATTGGTTGTTTATTTTAAGGGAAATGGCTATTTATTTCATGTGCAGTCATATATGGTCTTTAACCAAGCAAAAATATAATTTATCCGAATACTCGTTTAATCGATAACATTTTTAGTAGGATATGCGAATACTAAAATCTCCGATAGCTGCAGCCCTAATCTTATTGTTATTGTTACTTATATCGAAAGAAAGCAAACATAATTGCAATCAGAGTTATTTTTAAGCGTTATATTACATGTATTCGATGGCAGGCATTGGGTAAATTAAACACATGGCTTAGCTTTAGAAGAGGCAACTTGGTATTTTGCTACATGTGACGGACTGGCGATGTCCTACTCTTCTTGCACTCGTTTTTGGGTCACGTCACATCCCTCAAACGCCAGTTGAACCAATATGGTATGGCCTTTTATTTTATGGAGTATTGTACACCTATGGTCTGAAAACACGTTTGTCAAAGGGCAGAATGAATTCTTGTATTGGCTACTGCTGTGGAGGTGCCAAATGCTTGGCTAAGTTTGAAAGCAGTCAGCTTACTGATGATCACATGCGTGATATGGTGCTTTGACAGGAAGTGATATGCCTATATGCAAATGATCAACATTGTTTTTCTTACAGTGCCTACATTTTATTTTAAATGATTTATTATTATTATTTTGTTATGATTCTCGGTCATCTTTATCCTAATTGTTACTGGTTGAAATAAATTCCTTAAGACTTTGATTAAATGATGGCATAAAAAGGCTACAATGCAAGGAACTGCACAACTCATTTGGGGGGGGGGGGGGGCACAGTAAGTCATTTGAGGGGGTGGGGCCCACGCATGCACCCCCATGACGCCAACACTTTTACTACTATTTAACATTTTGAGTTTTAATGGATTTGCCTTCTCTACACAGCCACATCTCCAGATACACATATTAATTTATATATTCCCCTGAGAGAGTTTAGTTTGGAATGCAAGTTGTAGTTCACATGAAAGGCGTTTTTTTCTCTTTACTTTCTTTTTCTTGTAATGATCAGTTGTTTTGATGAAATCCATCAAAACACAAAAACACTGCACCAGCCACCAGAGTGGAGTGAAAACACTAATGTTGAGGCCTAGAGTAGTGACTCAGCTCTCTTTAAAAAAAATAAAAAAATAAAAGATAACTTCCATCCATTTACTTTTTTTTTATGAACAGCATGTAAGCAAAAACACCACCTCATTGGCAGAGGTAATATATACACCAGAGATTTTCTTGTCAAAAAAAGATTCATTTCGATTATTCATTGTTTTCATCCACATATTTTCTATGGTCAATGCAGGAGGTAAATTACATGCTTGTCAGTTGTCATGCATTTCAACACATGCTGAAATGTTAAATCAGTTAAATGATCCCCCAAAAAGTACCCTATCTTGCCAAAGCTAATTTTTGTCTCGGCACACCAAGGCAGGTCAGATTGCATGGTAGATCAGAAAAAAAGATTTGTAATGCAGCAGGCATAAGAATAGTGACAGCTTTGAAATCCGGGGATCAAGGTCTCAACAGTATTGAACAAATTTTTTTTTAAACTAATGGCCACCTGTCTCTCTAAATCAAATCTGAGCTTTATTATGTTTTTAAAAGCTGAATTTTTGGGAGAGCTCTTTTATTAATCCTCATTAGATGTGAAGTATAGCGAATGCATGTTTAGATTTTTGTTCTTTTTTAAATCACAACCAATAGCCTTCCAAGTGTGAGAAAATGTCTAAAATAAATGAGATTTACACCGCTGAGCGACTGGTTGTAGGGAGTAAGATAATATTGAAGAAGCGGTGATGTGATGTGCACTGTGGAAATGACTGACCTTGAAGAGACGCAGTATGTTGGCCACCATGATTGACACAGAGCTAGCAGATGCGCCGATCACACCGACCACTCGCTCTGGCTTTGTGATGATGGGCGGCCCTCCGCTGAGACACTTGACATCAGTTGAGTCCTTCTCAATCAGCGCCTGTACAAACGTCAACGACTGCTCCAGAGCATGAGTGTCTCGGGAGCAGGTGTCCAGGATGCGAGCGCCCAAAGTGATGTTAGGCAGCAGGTCATTGTCATTATTGATGCGGTCCAAAGCGAACAACATGGCCTCCAACCTGTGGATCCCCTTCTCCTTTTTTAGCTCACCACAGGCTTTGCCATCATTTCCCCTTGCATGCACTGGGAAAAGCCCACCCAGAGATATGTCCCCATCAATGCGTATTGAGTTGAGGTGTGTGTGGCCAGGCATTCTGGGTTTTGCTGCCCAGGAGATGAAGAAACAACAAGCAACCAGACCCAGCCAACAGCACCAGCCAAAGCCCCCTCGCAGGCTCATTTTGAAAGGCTAAATTTGCATCCAACGGTAGCCCTTTGACTATAAAAGTGGTGAGCTCACAAAAAAACACTAAAATCTTAAAGGACAGCCGCAATATTCTTCAGACAACAGTCATCTTCAAGCATCTCTTCTCGCAACTTCCAGCTAGGACACAACTTCACTAATTTTCCCAGGTCACTCTTCTTTGCTCTTTCAGTGTTCCTGCAGTGGAATGTGGTTGCTACGTGCACGACCTCAATCGTGCAGAAAGAGCTGAGAATGAAACTGCAAAGAGTTTTCTTAGACGGCTTGAACAAAAACAAAGGGAGTATGTTAGCCTTTCTTCTGTGCTTGTGGGGAAATCCCTTTAGCTTCTGGCTTTCTCGCTGTCCTTCAGGTGGGTAGAAATTCACAAGAGGGCCCAGTGGACTTCACAGAAGAGCCTGTGGAGTAAGAGGAAAAGTGTATTAGCAACATCCATGGACAAAGGGAAATTGAAAAATAATTGTTTTATGCAGGAATGCTTCATAGCATTAGCCGTTGACAGGATTAAGGTCACATATTTAATTTGCAATCCACCTGAAAATCTTCCTCATTTCAAACAAGCTGTACTTGTCTGCCAGGTAAAGCAAGGCCATGTACTTCATCTTTTAATTCACATCTACAATATGTGTGACATCGTAAAATTCGAGATCGGCCCAGGAGATAATGTTTTGTATGGCAGGCATTCCTTAAGCACTATCATTTCTTTGGACCTTTAGCAGAACGGATTTGCTGCTGCTTGGTCTGAATTTTCCATGGTCTGCTCTGCTGTCGTGGATCCTCTGTAGCACATGCACCAACAGGTTAAGAAACATTTGACGAAATAAAGATTATAGGAGAAAAATTGTTCCATGATGTGCAGAGTGGACCAGTGGTTAGCAATCCTCACAGATAAATTGTTCTCTGTTAGAATCTTGTATTGGGCCCGTGTGACGTTTGTGTGTTCTTCATGTGATTTTGTGGGTTCTCTCCAATTATTATGACTTCCCACATTGAACATTAGATTCACAGAGATAAACTGGTGTGAACTGTTGTCTGCCAGCATTTTTTCCTGTATGTACCAATTTAAAGCTTTACTCATTTGAGCTATTGCTAAAGCTTAGTTTGGACATTTATTCCGATTCCATGAGTTATCCCAATATATGAAGTATATGGGCGGGGAATCTAATTACTGGCCAAACTACAGCGGCTGAAGTAAGTATTTAACACGTCACCATTACTCTCATTAAATGCATTTCCAAAGGTGCTATTGACATGAACATTTTCACCAGATGTTGGGAACAACCCCAGTAATCCAAAGCAACATACAAAGCAAGTACAACCCCAATTCCAGTGAAGTTGGAATATTGTGTTAAACATAAATAAAAACAGAATACGATGATTTGCAAATCATGTTCCACCTATACGTAATTAAATACACTACAAAGACAAGATATTTAATGTTCAAACTGATAAACTTTACTGTTTTTAGCAAATAATCATTAACTTAGAATTTTATGGCTGCAACACGTTGCAAAAAAGCTGGGACAGGGTCATGTTTACCACTGTGTTACATTACCTTTTCTTTTAACAACGTTCAATAAACATTTGGGAACTGAGGACACTAATAGTTGAAGCTTTGTAGGTGGAATTCTTTCCCATTGTTGCTTGATGTACAGCTTCAGCTGTTCAACAGTCCGGGGTCTCCGTTGTCGTATTTTACGCTTCATAATGCGCCACATATTTTCAATGTTTCATTTTCATCATCCTCGTAAATGACAGCAGATTTTTCTTCATAATGCGCCACACATTTTCAATGGGAGACAGGTCTGGACTGTAGGCAGGCCAGTCTAGTATCCGTGCTTTGCAGTCTTCAAATACTGAAGGTTCCATGGGCTACTTTTATGGACCTTGATTTTCAGTTCTTTCCATAGATTTTTGATTGGATTCAAGTCAGGTGATTGCCTGGGCCATTTCTTGCAGCTTTTTTCTTCTTCTTTGAAACCAATTGACCGTTTCCTTGGCAGTATGTCAGTTTTTGTCACGTCTCCCCGTTTCCAACCCCAGTGAGTCCAAATCCTTTCCGTTGGACCTTTTCTTGGGCACCCGTTTGGCCATCTACCCAGGACCGCCGCGTGGTGGCCAACGGAGGCGCCCAAGTAAAGGTCAGATTTTGCCCCCTCGTTGTTTTTCCCCTGTTCACAAGTCACTTAATTTTTCACCTGTTCCCACACGTTGTTCAACGGCTCCAATTAAGTCACGTCTAGTCGTCCAGCGGCCGCCACCCGACCCCGCTCCGGCGGGGCTCGTCCAGCGGCCGCCACCCGTCCTTGTTCCGGCGGCGCTCGTCCAGCGGCCGCCACCCGTCCTTGCTCCGGCGGCGCTCGTCCAGCGGCCGCCACCCGTCCTTGCTCCGGCGGCGCTCGTCCAGCGGCCGCCACCCGTCCTTGCTCCGGCGGCGTTCGTCCAGCGGCCGCCACCCGACCCCGCTCCGGCGGCGCTCGTCCAGCGGCCGCCACCCGTCCCCGCTCCGGCGGCGCTCGTCCAGCGGCCGCCACCCAACCCTATTGCCTGGCCCCTGCATTACCATTGGGTTCGGCACCGTGGCCGTCCTTGGCGACCTCCTGAACCGCTCAGCCAAGCACCTCCCCTTGGGTGGCCTGGATGGCCACCAGACTGACCTGAGGGGTGGACTCTGTACCCTCCTCCAGGCCCCCTTCCGCCCACCCTGGGTTGGTGACTTTTTGGTTGTTGTTTGGGGAACGTCTGCGATCCGTTCCTTTAGAGGGGGGGTACTGTCATGGTCTGTGTTTTGGTTTGGGTTGTGTTTAGTTTTGTTCTATGTTTTCCTGTGTTCCATGTTTGTCGTGTGCTCATTAGGTTGTTGTGTCCACCTGTTCTCGTCTACTTTGTGTCGACCAATCCAGCCACTCGTGTCTTGTCCAGGTGTTCCTCGTTGTCTCGTCAATTTGTTTGTATTTAGTTCCCTGGTTTCTTTCAGTTCTTGTCGGTTCATTGTCGTTGTCACATGTCTTTGCCATGTCATAGTCGCCAGTTGTCTTTATCATTGTGGTATGTCATTGTCAGGTGTCATTTTCCCTATCTATTCCACGTCTTACTCACAGGTCATAGTTTGTTTCCAGTTTTAGATATACAAGTGTTTCTTTGTTACTTTGGTTTGATTATCTGTTGTGGGACTTCGTTCAGTTTTGCTTTAGCCAATATCCTTGTTTTCCCTTTTTGAAGATTAAATATTATTATTTTGAGACTCCCGCACTCCTGCCTTGCCTCCCTGCTTCCCTGCAATTGGGTCCACCATGTTCTTGCCTTGTGTTACTCACCTTCGCCCTAACCATGTACGTGACACGCGAAGCACATGCCTGTGATTCGTCAACAGCGGTGCATTTAGGCATGGGAGACACAGGAAGGAAACACAGAGAAATTGTACATTACTAGCCGTTGCCATTGCCATTGCCTTGCCGGTTTTGGTACTCTCTTGTGCATTCCTACTCGTATTCCATCCTGCCAGTAGCTACTGTATGTTCGTCAGTCATTTGCTAGTAATTACTACTGTCTTTATGTTCTTGTTGTATAGGTTAGAGTTTGTTTTCCTAGTTACTTTTATTGTTTTCCTCCTGTGGCTTTCCATCCACCGTCCTTATGTAGTACCTGTTTCTTAGATTGTTTTCACGTTGATCTTCTGTCACGTCAATTTCTGTTAGTAGTCGCTTTTTCACATTAGCGTGTTTTATTTGTTGAATAAAATCTGTAAATCTGCTCCTTCTGTTGTGTTGCTTTGGGGTCCAAATAATTGTTCGCCACATCCCTAATAACTTCAATTACAAATGAGTTGGACACTATCTATTTTGATGCGTTCTATGAAGGATGGAGGTTCTGCTTTATGCTGGATCCAACATTCTTTTCCTGGCCGATTGGGCCTAGGTCAAAATACACAGCGATAACTTGTGAAGCATGTCTAAATCAACTTATTCCAGTTCAATTTTTTTGTTTACACGACTGGTTAGCACATCTGCCTCACAGTTCTGAGGACCCGGGTTCAAATCCGGTCTCGCCTGTGTTGAGTTTGTATCTTCTCCCCGTGCCTGCGTGGGTTTTCTCCGGGTACTCGGGTTTCCTCCCACATCCCAAAAACATGCATGGGTTAATGCATAGGTTGCATGCATAGGTTAATTGAAAACTCTAAATTGTCCGTAGGTGTGAATGTGAGTGTGAATGGTTGTCAATATTTGCCCTGTGATTGGCTGGTGGCCAGTTCAGGGTGTACCGCGCCTCTCGCCTAGAGTCAGCTGGGATAGGCTCCAGCACTTCAGCGGCCCTCATGAGGATAAGGGGTTCGGAAAATGGATGGATAGATGGGTGGACATTGCAACAATTCTAATGACGTCGACAGCCGGACTAAGCGAAAGACTATTTGACAAGATTTCAGTCAGACTTAGTTCATGTATCTTGGAAATTACACTAAACAATAAATTAGATTTTGTCTGGTGTCATGTAAAAAATTTAATGGAGCAATTCTGTAATTGGTTATCAGTCTAACTTAAGTGATCTATGATCAAGTCCTAGTCCCCGGTGACACTGAACAAGATCAGAGATGTGTGAAACAGATGAATAGAATATTCCGTAAATTATGGTGCATCTGCTCTTTGCACTGCTATTCTCACAAGGTCTCTTCCGCTCCTCGCATCATCAGTGTGTGTGTGTAGACTTCCTGCTCAGTACTAAACCAATATAGTGGTTTATATGTGCACAGCAGGAGAGTGCTTGAGTCGTCTTTTTCTTGATCTTCTGACCATCTCAGCCTGTTCAGTATCTGTGAGGCTCTTATTCATGCTGCTACCAAATCTAGACACATCCTCCTACTGTGTCATAGCTTGCAAGAACATATAGACTACAAATTCTTTCAAGATCAAAAGCACCTGCAGCTGTCACAGCTTTTTCACAAATTTCAATAGGGAAGGAGGTGCAGTGATGATGCTTTTTCAAAATGTTTTTCTCCAATTTTGAGCACATGTAGAAGCATCTTATTAACAAGGTTTTGAAAGATTTGCATGAATTTGAGACAGCTTTTCTATATTCACGCGTCTGCATCCCTTCTCTTTCTTTTACGTCAACATTGCATAATAAAGATGCCCTATACACTGACACAGTTTACATCCTGCTGGGAACGAAAAGGAGATATTTATACAATCTGCACAGATCCTCCCTCTAAAACGCAGCATCCATAATGGATGAGATTCAGCACTCGCTGGAAAACACCTTGTTCTGAGGAAAAGCCTCAATCAGATGGCGGAGGAAAGGGTGGTTGCCTGGGACTGGTCTCTTTGGAAAAGACTTTAAAGAAAGAAACTAAAATGTTAACCACCTCAGATGATCAAATGGAATGTCTGTGCAATGATGATAGAGGAGCACCTGTCTTGTAGCCACAGTTAGCATGTATCTTTACAAAGACCCTTATAACAAAATGTCAGATAAAAGACTCCCCGGGGTGCTCTTACATTAAGGAGAGTGGTTAACATTTTTTCTTTTAAATTGTAATTTCTCTATTTGGGTCACGTTGAAAAAATGGTCATCACATTACTTTGTGAAAATGAATAGAAAATATGTAGGTGATGAACATCTTATTAAAATGTGTGTGATTTAAGCACACAAAATAATGTTTTGAATGCGAAACAATCCTTTTGGAGTCTCAAAAAAACTTGTCTGGGCATTTCAGTGATGAATTCTTTGCTGCCGCTGCATTGCTGTCCTCACTCGGTGAAACTCAGCATGCACACTGGCAGTTTGAGCAGCTGTTTGGTCACGAGTCCCAGGTGGGGCGGATAGAGGGGGGTATGTGCGGCTAAACATCAGCTGTCTGCAGAGTCAAGAAGTTGTGTACCGAATCCAAGGAGGCACAGCAACTCCAGCATGCAACCTCAGACCCCTGCCTCTGCGTATATACTGGTTTAAAAGCAAGGCAGCTTTATAATATTAATTTATTTTTTTACGTGTCCCTTTGTTTGCATTTGTTGTTTCCTTAGGGATAGCCTTTGGAGTTAGATTAATACAATAAAATTGGGAACCGCTTGATATTTGCAGAAAAAAAATGTGTGTCCGACTGGTTAGCAAATCTGCCTCGCAGTTTTGAGGACCGGGTTTCAAATCCCGGTCCCGCCTGTGTGGAGTTTGCATGTTCTCCCTGTGCCTGCGTGGGTTTTCGCTGGGCACTCAGGTTTCCTCCCACATCCCAAAAACATGCAGGGTAGGTAAATTGAACACTCTAAATTGACCGTAGGTGTGAATGTGAGTGCGAATGGTTGTTTGTTTATATGTTCCCTGCGATTGACTGGCGACCAGTTCAGGGCGTACCCCGCCTCTCGCCCGAAGATAGCTGGGATAGGCTCCAGCACGCCCGCAACCCTTGTGATGATAAGTGGAATGCAAGATGAATGAATGAAAATGTGAAATTCTAACAAAGAAAGTCCTCTAAAAGTGAGGAAAGTATAAATGTCTGGTCTGCCAAATGATTAAAGTTTGATGCTAGGGATTCTACATTTTGAATGTGGGAAGCTGCCAGCCACCAAGCAAGAATAACAAGCAAGCCTCCCGCATGCCAGACAGCTGCAAGGAAACCCTGCTGAACAATTAGCTACTGTGGCACTCTTGTTTTGTTTTGATTTTCAAGTCAAAAGTGATTCCCTCTTTGTGTCATACTGCAGAAAAAAATTTAGTTGAAGCAGTCTCTCCCACCCTGGAAGTGAAACGACAAACGTGGGAATGTTTCACTCATCACGATGCCTACATTTAAAGAGGGAACCACATAAAAGTTCACTAATTGTTCAATTTCACAGATATAAATGAAAATTTGCATAACACGTTTGAAAAATGTCAGGAGTGTATCCACGCTGACCCCATTCTAAACGCGGCACTTTTCTGATCATATTTTTTATCGTTTAATGGTACCTTCAAAATAATTATTTCATTAACGTCAGAAACCATGAGAAAAGCAGACAGAAGCTGCCTCCATCTGACAAAGATGTGCAAACCCAACAGGGATCCATAAGCCCATTGTGACAACTTCTTCAAGATGAAAGCTTTAAAAGGAATATTTGATTGCTGCTCTGTTCAGAACATGTGGAAACCTCGGATGCCCATCTATCCCATAATATAGCTCTCTGCATTGCATGCTATGGAAATTCACCAGCATGTGAGAGCAAAAATACAGCCTCTTTGCCTTTCGAATGCGCAGCCAGTTTCATTTGCCACCTACAGCAGGATGTAGCATTTCTCTGCTTTCTTTGTCCTTGACAGTTTCTGTTTAAAGCGACATGAGTTTAATTATTACCGACATCAAACTGACAATTGTTTTGAAACAATAGAGGTGTCAAGATGAAGGAGAAGAGTGACACAATTCAGTGGCTTACTTGGTAGTGTTAATTAGGGCAACACAGCACTGTGGGTCAATCACACACACATTTCAGATCACATTATGAGCTTTTTCACACGTCTATCAAAAATGCATTCAAATCAATATGACTCAGAGCTATGATGATTCAGTCAGAGACGAGTAAGAATCAAGGTTGTCCAAAGGAAAGAATGCAGCGGGCATAAAAATGTATCTCAAAACCGATGGATCGCTATAAGGCAGCACGTTTCATTACATGCATTGTGCATCCATAGCGTCTCAATAAATGACACCAGACGCATCCCCCACCTTTTCACACCTCCGTTACCTTATTATGTCTCCGGGACAGTGTCCATTAGCTCGCTCCACCAGAGCCAGAGATACGACTGATTCTTATTCACTCATTAATATTTCCTTCATGCAAAATGCAGATTCCATTAACAAACAGTCAGTGTTGCAGCCTGGGGCCTACTGAATGGTGGTCTCATTTAATTTTGAAAATGCAGAATGGGACACTCGGCAAATTTTATTGGAAAAAGAAATAATTCCCAGAAATGAACTGTTGGCCACATACTGAGTTACAGAGGTTCATTTTTTTTGACACAAATTATGTGTGACAGTACACTATTTTAAACCATGTTTCCAGCCCACTTGCATGTATGTAAGATCTGAATTATTCACAGGCAAAACCTTGAAGTCACTCCCAACATGTGCACCATTAATGCAACAAAGGTGTTGTGTGGAGGGCACCGATGACTTCTCCTGCTCAATTTCTTATCCATGTCAGTATATATTTCAAGATGGAAAGATTAGAAAAATGCAGTGTGTGTAACCACAGAAAAACATCTCAACAAGTCACTGAAAGGCCAAGCGCAGAGGCCTAGAAGTCGAAAATGTCAGGAATGAATGAACTATTGTGAGTCGCTGTGATGTTTACCATTTTTAACCAGATGACTACAGTCGCACAGCACCTTATAAGTCTATATACCGTATTTTACGGACTATAAATCGCGATTTTTTTTCATAGTTTGGCCGGGTGTGCAATTTATATTCCGGAGCGACTTATATGTGAAATTATTAACACATTATTATATAATTTCACGTTATTTTCACACTGACAACCGCAAGAGGCCGGTCTAGGCCTGTGTATCTGTACCTGCAACTGACAATGAGTCTGACGAAAGCGACGTAGGAGGGGAAGCGCATCGTCTACCTCCGGAATTGGCGGAGTTGTTTAGAAGTGACACCGAGGATGAAGATTTCATTGGATTTCGTGATTTGGAGTGACACTGATGGTTTGGTAAACTTGTTAGCATGTTCTTTATGCTATAGTTATCTGAATAACTGTTAATATATTACGTTGACATACCAGGCACGTTCTCAGTTCGTTGTTTATCCATCATGTAACGTTAGCTGAATGTGTTACGTTAGCATACCGTACACCTATTCAGCCTGTTGTTATCTATTCTATTTTTATTTTAAATTGCCTTTCAAGAATAAATGTCTGTTCTTGGTGATGGATTTTATCAAATAAATTTCCCCCCCAAAATGCGACCTATACTCCAATGCAACTTATATGTGTTTTCCTTCTTTATTATGCATTTTTTGGACGGTGCGACTTTTACTCTGGAGCGACTTATAGTCCGGAAAATACGGTATGTACGAGGGGCGGTCAAAAAGTAATGGGCCAAATTTCATTGAATCTACTCCTAATTTATTTTTTTTTCAGCAATGTTCACGGTTTGGAGGACAAATACTTGTTTGAAAGTTTTTTGTTTTTTTTAAAGTTTTATTTAAAAATATCTTCTTCCTGTCAGCCATTTTGAAAATGAGGTCATTGTTGGATGCCCATCAGAAGCAGAGAGCTGTGACTGAATTTCTTTCTTTGGAAGGGGAACCATAACTAAAAATTTTCAAAACATTTCAAAATGTGTAGGGGAAAGTTGCAATAGGCTAAACTACAGTCAAAACGTGGGTGTCCAGGATCAAAGGTGCCTGCTTTGAGTGACCTCCGTGACAATCAAATGAGCAGCAGACCATCTTTAGCAGTTAATCTTGAGAAAAGTGCTAGAGTCGAGTCAGACAAGATTGTACAGTCACCATTAATGATGACATCACCATAATGTGTCATCAAACATACACATTTTGAAAATGTATAGTGGTGCTTCCCCTTAAAAAGAAAGAAATTTTCTGCTTCTGACAGGCATCCAACAATGATGTCATTTCCAAAATGGCAGACATGAAGAGGACAGGTTTAACCAAAACATTTTTTTAAATCGAACTTCAAACAAGTATTCACACTACAAATTCTGAAAATGTCTTTAAAAAAATATTAGTGGGTTAAATTAAATTGGAATCATTACTTTTTGATTGCCCATCGTACAATATGGAAATATGTTCTCTGTAATTCCAGTTGTCAGGCACATCATCGGATCACCCTCATAATTAAACTGATTTGTTGCACTCAATATTCAGCATTAAATTCACAGGATTTGTCAGTGAAGCAATGTTGTTTCTTGTTAGTGTGCATCTTGACAGCAGAAGTTATTAATAACTAACTAAAAAAGGAATTTGCTTTTAGAATAACAGTTTCAAAGTCATATTGGTGGTCCTAATAAGAAGAATAGCACCACCCTGGCCTGAGGTCTGAATGTTTAAATATTACCCGATTACCTAAGAGAGGTGGTCACGTTAGAATCCTGGTTTAATAACCTGTTAATAAGTTAACATTACACTTAGGGGGAAAAAACAAGTTTGTTCGGAAATCATAAAATGAATAACCTTACTTTAGAACAAAAAAGTTAATGAACACATTTTTAGGTGCAATAATGGCCCACAGTATTTCTGTTCAAAAATGGCAAAATCTATTTGAATTCTTGGTAAAACAAGAGACATTCTTAACCCCTGTGCCGTAATAATAATAATAATAACAACAATAATAATAATAATAAGGTACATTTATATAGCGGGCGGCACGGTGGACGACTGGTTAGAGCGTCAGCCTCACAGTTCTGAGGAGCGGAGTTCAATCCCCGGCCCCGCCTGTGTGGAGTTTGTATGTTCTCCCCATGCCTGCGTGGGTTTTCTCCGGGCACTCCGGTTTCCTCCCGCATCCCAAAAACATGCATTAATTGGAGACTCTAAATTGCCCGTAGGTGTGTATGTGACTGCGAATGGTTGTTTGTTTGTATGTGCCCTGTGATTGGCTGGCAACCAGCTCAGGGTGTACTCCGCCTCCTGCCCGATGTTAGCTGGGATAGGCTCCAGCACGCCTGCGACCCCAGTGAGGAGAAGACGCTCAGAAAATGGATGGATGGATGGATTTATATAGCGCGGTCATATATGAACTATAGAGTAGAAATATGCGGTGGCAAATACAAGAGCAGCGTTCAAAAGATATGCATACTGCAAAAAATAGCAACAAAAACAAATAATTTGGGAAGAACGCATACATTCGCTCCTATATTTTTAAAATCACCAATCATGAAATTTATGTAGGTCAAATTTAAAACTGTACAGGTGCTGTTTAAAGCGAGAATTCATTTGGTTCCAAATGGGAATTATTTACAGATATACACGTGGGGAAGATGTTTAAGCGGCAAAGGTAATTCAGAACAGGATCCAGTCCCAACAAAAATTAAAAGCATGACAAAAATTAGCAAAATAGTCTACATAATATGCAATTCAAGGAATAACCGTGTTTAAATGTGAATTATGAATAAGAGGGGTGTTATAAATGTAGTGCGTCAAAGAATGAGAATGGTTTGTGTGTATTGATGACAGTGGTGGAAATGTTGATCTGCAATTTTAGAAATGTGTGTTGAGATAAGCAAGGCACTAATCAAAATACACATTTCGCTCTTTTTTTGTTCCCTATTGTGTCATGGGTGTGTGTTCCGGTTGTTGTCTTACCCCTGTCTCATACACACCTGCTCCTGAGAGCATCTTCACCAAATGTGCCTCGTTCACCCTAATTACCCCTTGCATTTAACCTCGTGCCTCATTCTTTCTAGTCGCCAGTTCGTTGTACCTTGTCGTCGCGTTCCAGCATTCCTTTTTTCCACGTCACAGACTCACAGTAAGACTAGACCCTGTTCCAATTATCGACTTCGCCTTTTAGCCTCACGTTTTTGGATACTGTTGCCTTTTTTGGATTGCCTGCCTGTGTACCGACCGCTGCTCGTTGATTAAACCTCTCTCTTTTTGAAACTTTCCATTTGTTTTGGAGTCGTGCATTTTTGGGTCCTATCCTCTGTTCCGTTCATGACAGAACGAACTGGCCATAACATGGACCCAGCAGACTCAGACCCGGTGCGCAAAGCCCTTCAAGCGCAGGGTCAACGCCTCTCGAAGCAGGATGAGCAGATTGCTGCCCTCCACCTTCATGTAGAGGGAGTGTCAGAGCATCAGGACAAAATGATGAGAAAGGTGGCCTCACAGTTTGAAGTTCTTATGAAAATGATTCAGAAGACGGAACCAGTTGGCACAACACCTGATACCGCCACGGTACCAACGTTTCCATGTGAAGCAGTTAACATGTAACCACCTCCCACCTCCGCTGCTGTCTGCCCACGGCTCTCTGGACCGGAGAGGTTCTCTGGAGATTCTGGGCATATTAAGCCGTTCATCACTCAGTTCAAACTCCACTTTGAGCTGCAGGCCACTGCCTTCCCCACCGAGCGGGCAAAAATCGCTTTCGTCATTTCCCACCTGACTGGTCGTGCGGAGGCGTGGGCTACTGCTGAATGGAGCCGCAATTCCACCGCGTGTCATTCGTGGGCTTTTTTCGTAAAGACTATGGAGCAAATTTTTCAGTTTTCCACACCAGATCATGAGGCAGCTCGCTCCCTTGTCACCTTACACCAAGGCAAGCGCAGGGTTTCAGATTACGCAATTGAGTTTTGCATTCTAGCAGCTGAGAGTCAGTGGAATATTAGGGCACTACTCGATGCATTTTTTCAAGGACTATCCCCCACCGTCAAGGATCATTTGGTCCGGCTAGACCTGGCGACCAACTTGGACACTCACATCGCTCTCGCCGTAAAAATCGACAAGATGCTTTTGTATCACAAGCTGGATGGAGTTCGGCGGAGGGCTGCGTCACCGCGCACTTGGAGGACGAGCCTCGGTGACCAGCCAAACCAAGGCAGATCCCCTGTTGCCAGTCTAAATCTACTGGCTAGCGTCACAACGGAAGAACCCATGCAATTGGGCAGGTTCCGTCTCTCCCCTGAGGAACGCCGGCTGTGTGAAGGGCGGTGCTTCTACTGCGGGCAGTTGGGTCATTCCGTGAGCAACTGTCACGTCAAGGTTGCCGGTGCCGGTAGCAAGGGCACACGAGCGGTGAGTCTAAATGTCATTAAGGAAGACCTTTCCTACAGTGAAATTCATACATCTGTATTAATTGACTCTGGTTCTGACGCAAACTTACTCTACTCCCTCCTCGTTAGATGCATGCACCTTAGAACCTTTCAAAATAAAACGTCACCGCAACACCTATGCTGCAGACGGCAGTTTTATGGGCAAGATCACTCACCGCACCCAAACACTCACATTGACATTTCCTGATTCCCACTCGGAACAAATTAGTTTTCATGTTTTTGACGCCTTGAATCATGACCTTTTTTTAGGGAACCCATGGTTGAAATTACATAACCCCCACATTGACTGGTCCTCTGGGCAGGTTATGTCATGGGGCAGCAATTGTGCCCAGAACTGTTTCAAGCCTCCATGTGATGTTCAGGGCTATCTTTCAAATGACAATCCACAGACCCCATCTGGGGATCCTGATTTATCTCAAGTGCCCACCTGTTACCAGGACATTAAAGACGTTTTTTTCCAGCTCCAAGGCCAAATCCCTTCCACCCCACAGACCTTATGACTGTGCTGTTGACTTGCTGCCTGGAACCACACTCCCATGAGAGAGATTATTCTCTCTTTCAGGGCCGGAACACAAGGCTATGAAGGAGTATGTGGATGAATCACTGGCAGCCGGGATTATTCGCCCATCTTCATCCCCTGCGGGAGCCAGATTTTCTTTGTGAACAAGAAGGACAAGACTCTGCGACCCTGTATCGATTACCGGGGTCTCAATGACATAACTGTGAAAAACAGGTACCCTCTTCCTTTCATCTCCACCGCCTTTGAGTTCCTGGAGGGAGCCAAGGTTTTCACAAAACTGTATTTAAGAAATGCATATCATCTAGTCAGGATAAGGGAGGGGGATGAATGGAAAACAGAATTCAACACACCAACGGGACATTATGAGTATTTGGTGATGCCTTTTGGACTAACTAATGCTCCAACTGTTTTCCAGAACTTTGTCAATGATGTCTTGCGTGACATGTTGAATGTGTACGTTTTTGCATATTTGGACGATATTTTGATATTCTCCCCGGATGAGGAGACTCACATAATTCATGTCCGCTCTGTGTTGCAGCAGTTACTACAGAATGAACTATATGTCAAGGCTGAGAAATGTGAGTTCCACAAGGCGTCCGTTTCTTTTCTGGGGTTCGTGCTGGCTCCAGGTGAAATCAAAATGGACCCTTGCAAAGTTGATGCCGTGACTAATTGGCCCACTCCCACGTCATGCAAAGACGTACAAAGGTTCTTAGGGTTCTCTAATTTTTTATTTGATCTTAACTAACTACACAGACCTTTTGTATGGAACCTGCTTTGTCAGGCAGATTTTCAAAAACTTAAATCGAGCTTTACCTCCGCTCCCATCCTCACTTTGCCAGATCTCAAACAGCAGTTTGTGGTAGAAATTGATGCGTCTGATGCCAGTATAGGAGCAGTGCTCTCCCAGAAATGTCTCAAGGATGGTAAGTTACATTCTTGTGCTTATCTCTCCAAAAAACTGAACCCAGCCGAGAGAAATTATGGCATCGGTGACCGTGAACTGCTGGCAGTCAAGGTGGCTTTGGTGAGTGGAGGCACTGGCTAGAGGGGGCACATTTTAGTATGGACAGATCACAAGAACATGGAATATCTTAAAACTGCTAAGAGATTAAATGTGTGGCAGGCTAGATGGGTTCTTTTCTTCACTCGATTCAATTTCACGTTATCCTACCAACCCGGTTCTAAAAAATGGTAAGCCAGATGCTTTATTGCGCATTTTCTGCACAGAGAATTCTTTGTCCACCCCTAAAACCAACATGTTTCATTTCTGCTTTTGTTTGGGACATTGAGACTGCAGTAAAGGAGGCTCTGAAGAATACTCTTAACCCTGAAGATTGCCCTGAAAACAGGCTTTATGTGGTTCCGACCTTAAGGGGAAGAGTCATCCACTGGGCTCACACTAACCGGACTGTATGTCACCTAGGGATTGCCAAGACTCAATCTGTGGTCGAACAGTGCTTTTGGTGGCCCAATGTTAGAAGGTTGTCAATGCTTGCCAGGTATGTGCTGCTAACAAGTCCTCTCGTAAACGTCCTTCTGGGGAGTTGCGACCCCTGCCAATACCACAACGTCGTTGGTCAGACATTTCCGTAGACTTTGTGACAGGCTTACCGGCCTCTAAAGGAAATACCACCATTCTCACAGTTGTGGACAGCTTCTATAAGATGGCACACGTCATTGGACTCCCAAAACTCCCCTCAGCTAAAGACAATGCCGAGTTAATGATACACCAGGTATTCAAGTTCCATGGTTTCCCCAAGAATGTGGTATCCGCTAGGGGTCCCCAATTCATTTCGCAATTTTGGAAGGAGTTTTGCAATTTCACAGGTGCTACCGTCAGTCTGTCATCTGGGTTTCACCCTGAAACCAACGGACAAACCGAGAGGCGGAACCAGGACCTGGAGACTGGGCTCCGATGTCTTGCTTCACAGGTCCTGGTCTCAGAAACTGGTTTGGGTCGAATTCTCTCACAATTCCCTCCCCTCTGCATCCACTGGTCTATCGTCTTTTCACATTGTGCATGGTTACCAACCATCTCTATTTCCTGCCATAGCCCCAGAGTCCACAGTTCCAGCGGCATTGACCTTGGTGAGAGGACCTGGGAGTGAGCCCGGTAGATGTTGCTGCGCCAGGGACGGTCCTATAAGACCGCAGCTGACCATAGGAGGACACCGGCCCCGAACTACAAAGTGGGTAAGCGAGTTTGGCTCTCCACCAAGCATATTCCTCTCCGGGTGGAGTCCCGGAAGCTCGCTCCCAGGTTCGTTGAGACCATCCCCATCACAAAGATCATCAACCCTGTCACCGTGAAGCTTAGGCTTCCAAAGTTGATGCGGGTCCACCCTGCTTTTCACGTCAGCCTGCTCAAGCCCAACCGGGAGTCCCCTCTGGTCCCGCCTTCAAGGACCCCCCCCCCGGTTTGTGGATGGGGGCCCTGTCTTCACTGTGAGGCGGCTGCTGTCGTCTCGTCGGAGGGGGTGGGGGTTTCAATATCTGGTCGACTGGACTGATGACCAGTCAATCACAGGGCACATACAGTATGGACAAACCACCATTCACACCTATGAACAATTTATAGTCTTCAATTAATCTGACATGCATGTTTTTGAAATGTGGGAGGAAGCCGGAGTACCCAGAGAAATCCCACACAAGCATGGGGAGAACACAACCATCAGATCCTGGAGGGCCTGAGTCAAGATTTGCATGCAGAACCTCAGAAACGTGAGTCAGATGTGCTAACCACTAATACACCGTGCTGGCCGAAATAAATATATATTTAATTAATTATATATTGAATATGGCGGCACGGTGGACAACTGGTTAGCACATCTGCCTCACAGTTCTGAGCACCCGGGTTCAAATCCGGCCTCGCCTGTGTGGAGTTTGCATGTTCTCCCCGTGCCTAAGTGGGTTTTTGTCACTTTAAGGACTCGAACCTTAACAATGGAATGTGGGATTACCTGTACCACTTAATATAAAGACACGATTGTTCCAAATATAGGACACCATGTGAAATGGTTAAATTTTCAAGGAATTAAAATTTTCTTTACCGTAATACTTTGTTTGAAGGATAACGGGTCTTTTTGTATCCTGAGGTGACAGCCGAAATCCAGAGCCCCGGCAGCCCCCCCCCAAACAACACACCCCACCCCCACCGCGCCCTAATTCTTTGGGTGGAGGCGTGCGTTGGTCCTGAATGATCAATCACTCCCGGGGTCCCCTGGATCAACGATCAATCCTAGGATCCCACTTCTGACACAAACTGTTTTGGCAAATCTTTTTTTCTGACAGAACAAGTCAGGAAGTAAGCTTGTCTTCGTGGGTTTTTATTACAAGAAAGAAAGAAATCTTTGCAAAGAGAGTAAAAGGTACAAGTCATCATGAGTTGTTACCCCGTACTGAAGTGAAAGCAAATAATCACCTTCGTTATCCACAAGTGAGAGAGACAGAGAAGAAAAGGAAAAAAATACACCTCTCTCATTCCTACAACATGCTTACACAATTAGCTTTGTCCAGGTGCACTTAAACTTATCTTTATGGGAATAGGTGCATGCAGAGGCTGAGAAAGGAAGAGAAGAACAGGGAGTAGTCAAGACAGTCCAGAGCACATTTGCAAGGACACACAAAAGTACTGTGCCAAGAGCTATGGAACAATAAAACATGCAAAGGTTATATAAAACTAATATGTGATATATATGAAACAAAAAAATTCAAAATCAATAGAATAAAGAGACAGCAACAAGAAAAAGGGTGAACCTCTACATTATGGAGATATCCAGTTATGATGTGCAACCATCATTATCATCAGGTGGTGTCTTGCTTGCTCAGTCCATTTGACCTGTTAATATTAGCTGTTCAGCAAGCAGACAACTACTTTTTAATTTGATGGCAAGAACAAGACCTGCTGAGTCCAAACAAATAACCAAGGCAGCCACCTTGTGAGGCCCTCGCAGAAGCAACCAAATCTCTCAGGTTATAACATCAAGTAATACCTAGCTAACAGCACAGACCACACTGCAGAGTGTGCATGGGAGATAGTTTTGTCACAGAAAGCAATTGCTCCAACAGTGCCTCCCCCAGCGGGCACAATAGGAGGGCATTTGTCAGGAATCCCATATTTCAAATCACAATCGACACTTCTAAGTATAGCTGGGGTTTAACTGCACTCCTGCAAGCAGGAGCTATGAATACTGCATCCCTCTGATTCCCACCACCCTGTCAAAGAGGGTTTCACTGTTGAGTCATGCTCGAATGGATAAAGTGGAATTCCTATCATGAGAGCACCACCATTTACTTCCTGTCTACATTCCTTTACACAGGCACGGCAAGGAGCAGACTGTTCACCTCAGGAACAGGTCAATTTCAATTGAAAATAGAAGACATGAGCCTGGATCTTGCTTTCTGAAATTGCTCGATTGACTGTCACCAGCCTAATGTGTAAAAGGAGTGAGAAATACTCATAAGGAATAGGTAATGTGTAGAACTGTCATTCTGTAAACATTGTAAACATTGTCCTTGGGGACAAGTAAGGTCCATCAAGACCTGTTGAAAACAAGCAAACTGAGTTCTGAATGGCTGCCATCATGTCATCCATTCAACACCTCCTTTACCCTAGCATGGTGGGTGATGGGTACATTAATTCACGGCTTTCGATGCCGCCTTATGTGGGGCTGATGTGATTTCTAAGCCAAATTTGGCACACCAATTGTTGCTTTTGACAGCCAGAACCAGCAGCTTGTGGTGCGGCGCTGAGGGAAACAACGGCTTACAATAGAAATTGATTGGCACAGTTGCCCAACCAGCCCCATATACAGTACTGTATCTTTAAAGCAAAAGGATTGCATTGTTTGGTCTTCAAATATGAAAGTCAAATAATGTTCACGGTATACTGGCTTGTAATCAGTATGTCATTGCCATGGTGACATCAGAGCAACTACTTTAGCGGTCTTCAGCATTGGTGGACCAGCAAGGACACCTAAAGTTGTATCACAGAGTCAATATATTTCCGGCGTATGGTCATTTTTATTTCCTCAAATGTTACATTGCACAGCGATGACAAAAAGCGTCAATAACAGTTAGTCATCTCATTTCAAGCAGAGAAGGAACATCTTAAAAGTGAATTTGTACTTACCCTCGTGATTTAAAAATAAATGAGTCAGTACAACAGTACAGTGATAACAGCGTGGAGGAGAAATTCTTATTTATATACTATTTTTACTTGGTCAACAATCCAACGTTTGATGAATTTTAACTCCGAAGGCTTGGGGCAAGTCTCTTTAACAGTGTGTCAAACATCTTCCTGCTCCACCTGAAGTACACCTGAAGCCTAAAACGAGCCTAAATTCCCCCAGATCCTGCCATGCTGTTAGAATGTGCCCTTTTTTTTAGCTGCTGTTTATCTCCTCCTCTTCCTTCCATCCATCCATTTTCCTAGCCGCTTCTACTCACTAGGGTCGCGGGAGTGCTGGAGCGTATCCCAGCTATCTTCGGGCAGGAGGTGGGGTACACCCTGGACTGGTTGCCAGCCAATCGCAGGGCACACATAAACAAACAACCATTCACTCCTACGGGCAATTTAGAGTCTTCAATTAACCTACCATGCATGTTTTTGGGATGTGGGAGGAAACCGGAGTGCCCGGAGAAAACACACGCAGGCAGTCCTCAGAACTGTGAGGCAGATGTGCTAACCAGCCGACCACCGTGCCACCAGCCTTTCCATTGTAACAGTGACATATCCTTATTGCTGTGGTGCAGTCTACTTTATGTCCAAACCAGCAAGAAAAGACACCAGAATACTTCCCGTTAAGTCGGTTTGAATGTGTAGGAATACAAAATGGTGTTTCATGATAAGTGGATTATGGGTATTATACATACAGTATATGCTTATGGGTATGATATTACCCACACACACACACACACACACACACATATATATATATATATATATATATATATATGTATATATATATATATATATATATATATATGGTGGGTACGGAAAGTATTCAGACCACCTTAAATTTGTCACTCTTTTTTATATTGCAGCCATTTGCTAAAATCATTTAAGTTCATTTTCCCCCGCATTAATGTACACACAGCAGCCCATATTGACAGAAAAAAACGCAATTGTTGAAATTTTTGCAGATTTATTAAAAAAAAACAAAATGAAATATCACACAGCCATAAGTATTCAGACCTTTTGCTCAGTATTTAGTAGAAGCACCCTTTTGAGCTAATACAGCCATGAGTCTTTTTGGGAATCAGAATCAGAAATCAGAATCAGAATCATCTTTATTTGCCAAGTATGTCCAAAACACACAAGGAATTTGTCTCCGGTAGTTGGAGCCGCTCTAGTACAACAGACAGTCAATTTACAGAACACTTTGGAGACATAAAGACATTGACAAAAAACAACAACAAACAACAATTGTGCAAAAAGATGCAGAGTCCTCAGTTCGAATGGCTAATATCGCAATAGTCCGGTGCAATGACCATTGTGCAAAGGGCACTGAGACTTCAAGGAGTGTATGCGGTTTAAAGTGACGAGTACTGCGATAATCTGGGACAATGGTTGTGCAAATGTTACAGATACTCCTCAATCAGTGTGCAAATGGAGCAGATGCTACTCTGGCATGAGTGGCCACTATATGCAAATAGTGCAGCACGGCGAGACAACTACAGTGAGTGCACGAGTAATACATAATACAGAAATGTGACAACGAACTCAAGTCAAAAAATTGCCAGCTTGTTGTAATGGAATTGTAAGTTAGCTGTTCAAGAAGTTGATTGCAAGAGGGAAGAAGCTGTTGGAATGTCTACTAGTTCTAGTTTGCATTGATCGGTAGCGCCTACCTGAGGGAAGGAGCTGGAAGAGCTGGTGACCAGGGTGGGGAGGGTCCGAGAGGATTTTGCACGCCCTTGTCTTAGTTCTGGCAGCGTGCAAGTCCTCAAGGGTGGGTAGGGGGGTACCGACAATCCTTTCAGCAGTTTTGATTGTCCGTTGCAGTCGGAGTTTGTCCTTTTTTGTAGCAGCACCAAACCAGACTGTGATGGAAGAACACAGGACTGATTCGATGACCGCTATGTAGAACTGTCTCAGCAGCTCCGGTGGCAGGCCATGCTTTCTCAGAAGCCGCAGGAAGTACATCCTCTGCTGGGCCTTTTTGAGGACGGAGTTGATGTTGGTCGCCCACTTCAGGTCCTGGGAGATTGTAATTCCCAGGAACTTGAAGGTCTCGACGGTTGACACAAGGCAGCTGGACAGCGTGAGGGGCAGCTGTGGCGAAGGATGCCTCCTGAAGTCCACGATCATCTCTACAGTCTTGAGCGTGTTCAGCTCCAGGTTGTGTCGGCCGCACCACAGCTCCAGCCGCTCCGCTTCCTGTCGATATGCAGACTCGTCACCGTCCTTGATGAGGCCGATGACAGTGGTGTCATCTGCAAACTTCAGGAGTTTGACAGTCGGGTTCGCTGAGGTGCAGTCGTTCGTGTAGAGAGAGAAGAGCAGCGGAGAGAGGACACAACCTTGGGGCGCCCCAGTGCTGATGCTGCGTGTGGATGAGGTGGCCTCCCCCAGCCTGACCTGCTGTGTCCTGCCCGTCAGAAAGCTGTAAATCCACTGGCAGATGGCAGGTGAGACGCTGAGCTGGAGAAGCTTGGATGAAAGGAGTTCAGGGATGATGGTGTTGAACGCTGAGCTGAAGTCCACGAACAGGATCCTCGCGTAGGTCCCTGCACTGTCGAGGTGTTCTAGGATGAAGTGCAGTCCCATGTTGACTGCATCATCCGCAGATCTGTTCGCTTGGTAGGCAAACTGCAGGGGGTCCAGCAGGGGACCTGTGACACTCTTAAGGTGGTCCAGCACAAGACGTTCAAAGGACTTCATGACCACAGATGTCAAAGCGACAGGCCTGTAGTCATTCAGACCCGAGATTGCAGGTTTCTTGGGGACTGGGATGATGGTGGAGCGTTTGAAGCAGGATGGAACTTCGCACAGGCGGCACGGTGGCCGACTGGTTAGACCGTCAGCCTCACAGTTCTGAGGTGCGGGGTTCAATCCCCGTCCCCGCCTGTGTGGAGTTTGCATGTTCTCCCCGTGCCTGCGTGGGTTTTCTCCGGGCACTCCGGTTTCCTCCCACATCCCAAAAACATGCATGAATTGGAGACTCTAAATTGCCCGTAGGCATGTCTGTGAGTGCGAATGGTTGTTTGTTCCTATGTGCCCTGCGATTGGCTGGCAACCAGTTCAGGGTGTACCCCGCCTCCTGCCCGATGACAGCTGGGATAGGCTCCAGCACCCCCGCGACCCTAGTGAGGAGAAGCGGCTCAGAAAATGGATGGATGGATGGAACTTCGCACATTTCCAGTGATCTGTTGAAGATCTGAGTGAAGACTGGCGCGAGCTGGTCCGCGCAGACTTTGAGGCAGGATGGAGACACGTGGTCCGGGCCTGCCGCTTTGTTAATCTTTTGTTGTTTGAAGATGCGTCTCACATCCTGTTCATGGATGGTTAACGCAGAGGTCAGAGGTGTGATTGTGGTCGCGGGTGCGGCCGGGTTGGTGTGTGGTGTGAAACTGTCCTTTTCAAATCTGCAGTAGAAGGTATTCAAGTCGTTGGCTAGTGTGCTATTGTTCTCAGCTTGGGGGGATCGTCGCTTGTAATTAGTCAGCGACTGGAATGCATGCCAGACTGATTTAGAGTCGTTTGCGCTAAACTGTTTTTCCAACTTTGCTGTATAGCTCCTCTTTGCAATGTTAATTTCTTTGGTCAGCTGGTTTCTAGCTCGATTATACAGGGCCCTGTCCCCGCTCTGATATGCGTCCTCCTTAGCTTGGCGAAGCTGCTTAAGTTTAGCAGTGAACCACGGCTTATTGTTGTTGAATGTGCGAAATGATTTTGTTGGTACACAGACCTCTTCACAGAAACTGATATAGGATGTGAGAGTGTCCGTATATTCATCCAGGCTGCCAGCTGAATTTTCAAAGACACTCCAGTCTGTGCAGTCTAAGCAGCTTTGAAATTCCATCTTGGCTTCATTTGTCCACTTTTTGACTGTTTTCACTGTAGGCTTCGCACATTTAAGTTCTTGCCTGTACGTCGGTATTAAGTGAATTAAGCAGTGATCAGACGAGCCCAAGGCTGCACGAGGTATAGCACGGTATGCGTTTTTTACCGTGGTGTAGCAGTGGTCTAAAGTATTATTTTCCCTGGTAGGACAGTCGATGTGCTGCTTGTATTTAGGGAGTTCGTGGTTGAGTTTAGCTTTGTTAAAGTCCCCGAGAATAATGAGGGGTGAGTCGGGGTGTTTTTTTTCAATTTCGTTGACTTGATCGGCGAGCGTTAGCAATGCGGCGTTCGTGTTAGCTTGAGGCGGAATATAGACGCCAGCGAGAATGAATGATGCGAACTCACGTGGGGAGTAGAATGGTTTACAGTTTACGAATAGCGACTCCAAATGCGGGCTGCAGTGTGTGCTGAGCACCGTGACGTCCGTACACCATTTTTCGTTGATATAGAGGCATATCCCGCCGCCCTTTGTTTTCCCCGATGATTCCATGTCGCGGTCCGCTCGATGAATATGGAAACCGGGAAGCATAACAGTGCCATCGGGTACAGCGTTGCAAAGCCAGGTCTCCGTGAAGCACATGGCCGCGGAACGTCCGAAGTCTTTACTGGTCTTTAACAGAAGATGAAGCTCGTCCATTTTGTTGGGTAGGGAGCGTACATTCGCGAGGTGGATCGACGGGAACGCCAATCTGTGTCCTCTCTTGCGGAGTTTCACCTGAATGCCTGCTCGCTTCCCTCTGTGGCGACGCTTCCGTCTCCATGCGCCGAAAACCGCGGACGCCGCTCCGGTGAGTAACTCGGGGAAAAAACTGAGCGGATATTCGAAAGTTGGTGACAGAAAGTCCGGAGTAGACTCTTTGATGGTTAGCAGGTCTCCCCTTCTGTAAGTGAGTCGTGTAAGGTCTCCAAAGACGGACGAAAAACACAAAAAACACAAAAACAAAGACAATACTAGAGAGCGCGTTACCGAGGCGACCACACTGGTAGGCGCCATCTTGATTCAGCAGACAATGATGCAAAATGTTTTTGACACCTGGATATGGGGATCATCTGCCATTCCTCCTTGTAGATCCTCTCCAGTTCTGTCAGGTTGGATGGTGAACATTGTTGGGCAGCCATTTTCAGGTCTTTCCAGAGATGCTCAATTGGGTTTAAGTCAGGGCTCTGGCTGGGTCATTCTAAAACAGTCACGGATTTGTTCTGAAACCACTCCTTCGGTATTTTAGCTGTGTGCTTAGGGCCATTGTCTTTTTTGAAGGTGAACCTTCGGCCCAGTCAGAGTTTCTGAGCACTCTGGAGAATGTTTTCGTCCAGGATATCCCTGTACTTGGCCGCATTCATCTTTTCTTCGATTGCAACCAGTCTCCCTGTCCCTGCAGCTGAAAAACACCCCCACAGCATGATGCTGCCACCACCATGCTTCACTGTTGGGACTGTATTGGACAGGTGATGAGCAGTGCCTGGTTTTCTCCACACATGTCACTTAGAATCTTAATTCTCACCATGTTGGTCTCCTTCAGGTGTTTTTTAGCAAACTTCATGCAGGCTGTCAGGTGTCTTGCTCTGAGGAGAGGCCTCCGTCGGGCCACTCTGCCATAAAGCCCCGACTGCTGGAGGGATGCAGTGATGGTTGACTTTCTAGAACTTTCTCCCATCTCCCGACTGCATCTCAGGAGCTCAGCCACAGTGATCTTTGGGTTCTTCTTTACCTCTCTCACCAAGGCTCTTTTCTCCCGATTGCTCAGTTTGGCCAGACGGCCAGCTCTAGGAAGGGTTGTGATCGTCCCAAACGTCTTCCATTTCAGGATTATGGAGGCCACTGTGCTCTTAGGAACCTTAAGTGCAGCAGAATTTTTTTTGTAACCTTGGCCAGATCTGTGCCTTGCCACATTTCTGTTTCTGAGCTCTTCAGTCAGTTCCTTTGACATTAGATTCTCATTTGCTCTGACAAGGTCTTATATAGACAGGTGTGTGGCTTTCCTAATCAAGTCCAATCAGTATAATCAAGCACAGCTGGACTCCAATGAAGGTGTAGAACCATCTTAAGGATGATCAGAAGAAATGGACAGCACCCGAGTTAAATATGAGGTCTCACATCAAAGGGTCTGAATGCTTATGGCTGTGTGATATTTCATTTTTTCTTTTTTAATAAATCAACAAAGATTTCAACAATTCCGTTTTTTTCTGTCAATATGGGTGCTGTGTGTACATTAATGAGGGAAAAAAAATTATTTAAATGATTTTAACAAATGGCTGCAATATAACAAAGAGTGAAAAATTTAAGGGGTCTGAAAACCTTCCGTACCCACTGTATATATGAAGAGAAAGATGTGCCGCTTTCGTTGTTGTAATAGTTGCAGATATGCTTGTATTGCAGTAAAAGAGATTACCGGTACTTTTAAAAAACCCAGCATGCCTGCATTCGATGTGTGCAACATTATATCTGTATTACATTATTATTATTTTTATTTTGTGGGTGGTTGACATCCTGACTCTTTGTACAGGTGTGCTACATACAGTAGATGATCACAGCCACTAGATTGTACATATCATATAGCTATCCTGTGTGTATTGTTCACTAGAACCTGGAAGATGTTCGAAATGTACAATAACCATTCTCCTGTATGTTCTCGTTATTGGAGGAAATGTACAGTAGGAGGCATGATTAACTTGTGGATATTGGCTAAAATGAAAATAAAAATAGAAAAGGCAGTGGAGGAAATGGTGATTCTGGCAGCTGAGGTGAATAGGACAAATCTCTATTTTGGAAGAAAATTGTGATACCACAATTGTCAAAATTGGGGCAAAGATGGTTTTTCATCTCAATAAGGCCTGAACCTGAGTGTTTTTCAGAGGCTGGAACCACAAGTAACTCAGTAAGTCAGCCTGGTCAGTGAGGAGCGCTGGTGAGTGGAACTCAGTACCTAAGGAGGTTAAACTGCTTACAACATACAAGGCCTTCACAAAAAAACTGAAAATGTGGCTAGTTAACACCTATAGCTGCCAACACTAAAAGACAAGTATGTTATGTTGTCTTTTTGTTATGATCAAAAAAATTATGGTTTTATTCTCTCTTAATAGTATAGTTTGATTATGTATCCTGTATTATATTGTCTTGTAGATGTATTTTACTGCTTCTTTACATCATGGCCAGGGGACTACAGATGAAAACTAGCCTTCTGGCTAATTCTGGCTTTTTTAACCATGTGTACTTCATGTGTTTTATGAAATTGCATTGTCCCCTTTCAAAAATAAACTGAACTGAACTGAACAAACATTTGATGGACTACAAGGAGAACTGAAGTCTCTGGAGGTTTTTTTGTGTTTGATAAGTACATGGCACACTGCACTGGGTAACGGTCTATTAATGTTCTGTTTTGAGGGAACCAGACCACGAAAACAAATGTAAGGCCCAGCCTGTCGAATATTATCTGCCAGCACTGAAATCGCCTTGCCTCTTTTCGATCATTCATCTCCTCTTAAGAGAGATCTGTATGCATCTTCAAAGGGCACCCAGTCAATCTTTGCTCTGAAGACTTGAGTTTAATCCCCATTGTATTTCTTTAGTCTTCTTCCTCTCGTCATGAGTGCTTTCTTGGCAGCTGGAGTCTGACCCATAATGTATGTTACACGGAGGAGGATAAATACACTAATATAAAGAGTGAATCAGAGGATATTAGCTTGTGAGCTTTACATCATTGCTAATGCGACTGCCAGAGCATGCTTATTAAAATCTGGCACTTTATTCCTCTTGTGAGCCACATTCTTTGATTCTGCACTGGAAGATTCATGTTGACCAGTCAAGTGCTGCAGGCATAAACGTCAAAGTAATCTTGCCGGGGAATAAGTCAGTGTTGCTGTGCGATTGTAATTAGGCATACATGTATAAGTACATTGCAAAAACTTCCCAATCAACATTTCTCAGAAGTTAATTCAAGCACGTTATTAATTTTTGCTTTCCTCCAATAATATTTCTTCTAAATAGACATTTTTGTTGAACTTTTTAAGATTTTCTTTAGGTATGTTTCACTGATTACTGTTTATTACTTCTTAGTGCTTCAAATATATCTAAAATGGCAGTGTAAGCAATGGCATTTTTACACCATAACTAGTTGCTATGCATGTGACATTGCCAACTATTGGTGTGGTATACATAGTGCAGCTTTTGGTCCATGTTCCATGTGAACGTCAATTGTTTTGACAACATTCTCCTCTGTATGTTAATTTTTTTCAAACACCCAAAGGTCAAATGTTCCCGTTATTACTAGGTTGTTGATGTGTAAATGTACCCTTACCTTAGCCTCGATGTGGCAAATAAAAACCTTTTCTATTTTACATTTTATTTTAAATTGCGTTTTAAGTTGACAGAACTGTTACTGTTATGTGAGCTGAGCCTAGCCCATACATTGAAATGAAAAATCACTAAGGCAGGGCATAAAAATGCATCTCTTTGGGACCATTTTTATGATGGAATAGATTTAAACATGCTTGAGTAAAACAGATTGCTTAAACGTCCCGTATTTTGTTTTTGTTTTTTTAGACCTCCATAGGGTGACTCTCTAACATGGACTTAGTATAAAAGTGTCAATTTAATTTAAAAAAAAAACAAACAAACAAAAAAAAAACACCTTGGTTTTGTCGTACAAGTGCCCAGAAAAGGCCCTTCTGAAAGCTACTTCTGTTTGACCCAGTTTTGTAACCACTTTGGCCATATTTGGATAAGACCGCCTCCTTTCGTCTGATTGGTTGCCTTCGTGTAGAAGACCCAGTTGCGAGCGCACACATTTATTAAGTTTGAGAAATTTTAATGACCTCATTTCAGGCCTCTCGGCAGAAAAACATTTGGAACACAGGAATGCGTGGATTATTTTAATTCATATTTCACGTGCTTACTGAGGAACAATAGAGACAATATACATCCCAAATACTAGAAAAAGTTGGTTTGGCAAAATATGGCCCCTCTAAAAAAGGTAATTAAAGAAAAGTAATGCACCATTAAAAACACACACCCACGAAGACGTACCAAAGAAAAAGCACTTAACGTGAAATATGAAAATCAGAACAGATAATGCGACTAAAAGGGTGAAGTGAAGTAAGCTGTTGAAGTATCAATAAAGTATAAGTTTGTTCAACTCTGCTGCCTGCAGTCTGGTATCAGAAGACACCTTGTGTTTGGCCTCGGGGTTTCTTTGGCGTTTCCAGCTGTAAATATATGGGATTCCTGAATAGTCCGTGAAGCTAAATCCTTGCGTCTTAACTTCAAGATCTCACAAATGTCATTTTCATAGGTATTTAAACTTCAGAATCTTTTGAAATACGTGACTGTTGAAATGCTTAGATTTTTTTCTCCCGCAATCTGTGATTGCTAACATGTTGCATAGGTTAGCTTGGGCTGGTTTGAGCTTTGTTGAATCCCTTGTTCACTTTATTGTTCCTCTCAAACGTGAATTAAGAAAACATAAAATCTGTCTTGATCAAACTGCTATGGTAAAAAAAATAATAATAAATGGAGCACTTGTGCATTTGTTGACAGACTGCCCAAGGTAAGGTTAGCTTGTTTTTGGATATTGACAAATGGCAAGTTTTTAAGTCATAATAAACACTATGAATATGAACCATAACATTAACACCAACTCCAGCACTAACATTAAGAATCAGAATAGGTGTTATTGTAATTGTCAGTGGACGGTACATTCACTAGAAATTCTTCTCAGTCCAATGGTGCCACGTGAAAGATGAAACATGAAACAAGTCACAAGTGTACATTTTCAGCAGAATGATGTGGTTAGAAAAGGCAGTTTTTGTGTAGAGATGACAATGTTATCAAAAATATCGGCAGTCACACAGAGATGAGAAATGAGTATATGAGTGTGGGACCTATTTGATTTATGGCAGCAGTGTGTCTCTTCTGGTTTCAGTAAATGTACATTTTGCCAGTGAAGTATGATCAAGCTCATTATCTTGCTCAACACACAACAGCCACGTGTTCTGCCATTCATGAGTCAATGGTACATACACACCATATTAGCAAAGTGCCACCTTTTTTCTTGGCAACATTAACATGCTGATTTTGTGCATTGTTTTTCAAAATTTCCACTTTAAGAACCATTTTGAAAACTTGGTGTTTACTCTCCAAAATACTGACATTGCTGCCAAATCACAATTTTTATCTGTTTGTATTTAACAACTCTCTTGTGTAAACAGCCCCTAAAGGCAATCTGTTGGTATGATAAGAGAAAGAGCCTATTATTCTCTCTTTTAAAAGCCAAAGTGCCATCAATATGACTTTGAAGCTGTTATTTTCATCTTTCGTCTTTTTAGAAATAAGTTAACCAACAACATGGTTTGGATACTATCATTCAAATTCAAAGTGGCTCCACATTCAGTGAAAACACCAAATTAGCAGAGACTGAGAATGAGAGGAAATGCAGTGGAACAATAATGGGATACTGATAGCAGGTTTTCAGCCCAATAACATCACAATCATCCTGTACTTGGACCCAAAATAAAAAGTTTTGAGAAAGCGTCCTCTCTCATGTCATAAATCTATACCCAAGGTTTCGATATAATTCAAGTACATGTTCCAAGCCAAGCACCTCTGAAGTCATCATACAAAGCTGAATTAAAAATGCTGTCTTGATAATTGTGCTTAAAAATTAATGCAGACTTAGACAGCCAATCTACTGCTAGCATTAATCATGCACAGGTAGCTTCCCCTTAAGATAAAGTATGCAGCCTCCATGCATGAGGGAAAAGGGGAGGGACCAAGATGACAAAAAGGCTAATTATCTCGCAGCATGAATGTGCCCCAGTGCACAAAGCAAGATCCATGAAGGTATGCTTGGATAGGTTTGGTGTGGAAGAACCTAAACGCTCTGACCAATCATCAACACCTTTGGGAGGAACCTAGAACAGAGATCGTGAGCCAGTCCCTCTTGTTCAATGTGACCACTAACCTCACAAAGACTCCTCTGGATGAATGAACAAACAAAATCCCACCGAAAACGCTCTGAAATCAGTACAAAGTTTCCTCATTTTTAAGAGTCATGTGTGCCATGATAGTTTTGCTATCTAATCCCTGCATTCAAAACTTTTCTTGTTCTGGTCCTTCCACTGTTCATTCAGCCTGATCCAGTGCACATTTAATAAGAAGGCCCATGGACAGTGCATTCAAGATGTCTTTTATCTACAGTATACAGTATTTGAGTGTATATGTTTTAGAGCATGACAGCTAAGGTTACTGCACACAGTCTCAGCTGGAGGCTGAATTTAAATGAAAACTCTCACTTTTATCTGTGGGTCACTGTGTATCATATGCGGAAATGCAGTCTTGGACTTACTGCCAACACTGCCTCGGAACACAAAACCTTAGAAAAAACACTTTCACCACAAACTTTCAACTTTGAAGTTTTCTGGTCCGCAGAGCTTCAGGGAGAATTGTTGAGGCAGGACGCATTAGGAATGCAATTCCAAAGCTACACAATTGTCTGTTATTTTCTACGTGTGTGAAAGATGGCACCCAAACAACCGTACACATTGTTTGATTTATAATATTGGTAAGCACAAGCAAACTGAAGTCTAACACAAATCGAGCAAGAATGCATCCAAGCTAATAGCAATTACAGTGCCAGGAAAAAGTATTGACACCCTTCTCAAATTCTTATATTTTTGCATAGTTTCCCCATTTTAATGTTTAAGATCATCAAACAAATGTAAATGTCAGACAAATATAGTCCAAGTGAACTGAAAATGCCAGTCATTTTGTTGCAGCTTTTATAGATCTTTTGTCCAACTTGATTTTGTCAGACAGATTCTGTTTAGGTGAGTTCTTGAGTGAACAGGTCTGGAGGAAATCAGGCTTGGGTGTGATCAGAGAAAATTAACCCAAAAATGTGATCCGCCACAATTAATTCATGATTTAACATGGTGGGGGGGGTTAATAACTTTTTCACACAGGGCGAGGTAACTTTTTTTTTTTCCTTAATAAATGAAACCACCATTTAAAAACAGCATCTTAGGTTCACTTGGGTTATATTTGTCTAATATTTACATTTGTTTG
This sequence comes from Phyllopteryx taeniolatus, assembly GCF_024500385.1. NCBI lineage: Eukaryota > Metazoa > Chordata > Actinopteri > Syngnathiformes > Syngnathidae > Phyllopteryx > Phyllopteryx taeniolatus. The sequence goes on along the minus strand of NC_084502.1, from coordinate 41,333,074 downwards.
ATGATCTTAAACATTAAAGTGGTGCAAAAAAAGTGAAGAAATCTCAGAATTTGAGAAGGAGGCCAAAAATGTTTCACGATCCTAACTTTAAACCTCATCTACAAACCATAACATGAGAACACAAGTACAAGTGTGTTGCTGGTGGCAACAAAAGGCATATATTAATAAAGCTGGCATCACAGTCTTTCTTGAAAACATCATAAAACGTCCCACTTTAATTAAGGAATTAAGACAGAAATGGTTCAGAGAAATTAAAGCAGATTATGTAGTGAATTTTGATACAATATGGAATGACAATATGGGCGGCACGGTGGACGACTGCCTCACAGTTCTGAGGACCGGGGTTCAAATCCCGGCCCCGCCTGTGTGGAGTTTGCATGTTCTCCCCGTTCCTGCGTGGGTTTTCTCCGGGCACGTCGGTTTCCTCCCACATCCCAAAAACATGCATGGTAGGTTGATTGAAAACTCTAAATTGCTCCTAGGTGTGAATGTGAGTGAAAATGGTTGTTTGTTTGTATGTGCCCTGCGATTGGCTGGCAACCGGTTCAGGGTGTACCCCGGCTCCTGCCCTAAATTAGCTGGATAGGCTCCAGCACTCCCGCGACCGTTGTGAGGATAAGCGGCTCAGACAATGAATGAATGAATGAATGGATGGATGGATGGATGGATGATGGAATTAAATGCCTTGAAGAAAAAGACAACTTCCCTTGATAGATGTGAAAACTGGGAGGTTGGATAGCAGTAGACCTGAACAGTCTAAAGAGCTCTAATATAAATAACTCTTGGTTTAACACTGTCAGATAGGTGCTATTAGTTTAAGATGTTTATTATTGTGGTTGTAGTTTCAGTGGTGTATAACAGTACTGTATAATACTGGGACAAGACTGTGTAACACTGAAACACCTCAGTGTGATGCTGTACAGTTGTGTACCACTGCAAAGTAAAACCCCCCCAAAAAAATACATTTTGTCCAATTAATACTCAAACTAAAGAACAAGCCCTGTATTGTGTTTGATGAGAGTCCATATTTTACAATCAATGTCTTAAGACTCAGCTTTGTCATAACACGTCACAAGTTCAAAGCAAAAAAAATGCTGGATCTTTTCAGAACAAGCCAATAATTCACATCACATCATGGAGACATTGACGCTTTTTCGTTTCCAGCCTTCATTGCATACGCTGGCTGTATTGCCTAATATAATGTACCGTATATGCAGCGTGTGTGTGGTTGCTAATAAAAGGTCCTGTCAAGCTGCATCTTTATTTGGCACAGGGCTGTTTTGCTGTGCCAGTGCGTAATTGTACAGGTCCCCCTTGTCAGTTCTCCAAAGCTCCCACGGTAGGAGGCATCGCAGCAAGAGAACAAGGGTCGCAAGTACAAGACATATCATTAATCACAGAATCTGGGGGGTTTAACCTGGGATTATCTATCCCGAGGGGGACTGAGTCAGTTACGGAAGCGACGTTAGGTGCTGCTGCTCGGCAGAAATGTCATTCTTCCAGTGCTTGATAGACTCTGCTGTGGCCGAGGCAATCTGCAGAGAGGAAGAAAAGGCTGGAACATTGATTTGAGAAGCAGGTGGGAGGGAAAGGGACTAGGAGCGAGTGAGAGAAGACTTCAAACTAGTAATCTATAAGTGTATAGTCAAAGTGTGGTGATGCTCACATGGGAGCAAAAAGTTACTGATGCGCATGTGCAGTATACTGTACAGTAAGATGTAAAAATGCAATTTGCACACTGAATGTATGTTTGTTTCCCCCAAAACAACAATGGTAAAATGATGCTGTAGATTGTTTTATTAGTTAGCAGGATTACACAAATATGACAGCCAATTTGGCCAAAATATTGTGGATGGGTGTGATGCGCCAAGAAAGTTCCCCGAAAATTTTGATAAGAATACTGATACATACAGTGCATAAAAGATTTATTAAAACACCACCCAATGTAGTCATGTTTATTCATACAGCCCTTTATCAAAAATGTCTCAAAGGGTTTTACAATAACAATGTCTTACTATCCCCTCCTTCAGCCGTTACCTTATCGTGGTGGAGGGGTTTGTGTGTCCCAATGATCCTAGGAGATAAGTTGTCTGGGGCTGTATGCCCCTGGCAGGGTCACCCATGGCAAACAGGTCCTAGGTGAGGGACCAGACAAAGCACTTCTGTGCTCATCACGGATTGTCCATAACGAACACCGACGTGGCAGACCCAAACGTATTGTGAGGGTCTGGTGGGAGCGTGTGGCGGAATCCCCTGTCAGAAGGAGTTTCAACTCCCGCCTCCGACAGAACTTTGCTCATGTTCCAGGGGAGGCGGGGGACATCGAGTCCGAGTGGGCCATGTTCCGCGCCTCCATTGTTGAGGCGGCCGACCAGAGCTGTGGCCGTAAGGTAGTTGGTGCCTGTCGTGGCGGAAATCCCCGAACCCGTTGGTGGACACCAATGGTGAGGGATGCCGTCAAGCTGAAGAAGGAGTCCTATCGAGCCTTTTTGGCCTGTGGGACTCCTGAGGTAGCTGATGGGTATCGGCTGGCCAAGCGGAATGCAGCTTTGGTGTTCGCTGAAGCAAAAACTCGGGTATGGGAGGAGTTTGGTGAGGCCATGGAGAAAGACTTCCGGACGGCTTCGAGGAAATTCTGGTCCACCATCCGGCGTCTCAGGAGGGGGAAGCAGTGCACCATCAACACTGTGTTTAGTGGGGATCGGGTGCTGCTGACCTCGACTCGGGACGTTGTGAGCCAGTGGGGAGAATACTTTGAAGACCTCCTCAATTCCACCGACACGCCTTCCCATGAGGGAGCAGAGTCTGGGTTCTCTGAGGCTGGCTCTCCTATCTCTGGGGTTGAGGTCACTGAGGTGGTTAAAAAGCTCCTCGGTGGCAAGGGGGTGGATGAGATTCGCCCGGAGTTCCTCAAGGCTCTGGATGTTGTAGGACTGTCCTGGTTAACACGCCTCTGCAACATCGCGTGGACATCGGAGACAGTGCCTCCGGATTGGCATACTGGGGTGGTGGTCCCCCTTTTTAAGAAGGGGGACCGGAGGTTGTGTTCCAACTACAGGGGGATCACACTCCTCAGCCTCCCTGGTAAGGTCTATTCAGGGGTGCTAGAGAGGAGGGTCCATCGGGAAGTTGAATCTCAGATTCAGGAGGAGCAGTGTGGTTTTCGTCCTGGCCGTGGAACAGTGGACCAGCTCTACACCCTTGGGAGGGTCCTCGAGGGTGCATGGGAGTTTGCCCAACCAGTCTACATGTGTTTTGTGGACTTGGAGAAGACGTTCCACTGTGTCCCTCAGGGGGTTCTGTGGGGGGTGCTTCGGGAGTATGGGGTACCGAACCCCCTGATACGGGCTGTTCGGTCCCTGTATGACCGGAGTCCTTTGTCGCCGATTCTGTTCATAACTTTGATGGACAGTATTTCTAGGCGCAGCCGAGGCGTAGAGGGGGTCCGGTTTGGTGGCCTCAGTATTGCATCTCTGCTTTTTGCAGATGATGTGATTCTGTTGGCTTCATCAAGCCGTGACCTCCAAGTCTCACTGGAGCAGGTCGCAGCTGAGTGTGAAGCGGCTGGGATGAGAATCAGCACCTCCAAATCTGAGACCATGGTCCTCAGTCGGAAAAGGGTGGCGTGCCGTCTCCAGGTCGGGGAAGAGATCCTGTCCCAAGTGGAGGAGTTCAAGTATCTTGGGGTCTTGTTCACGAGTGAGGGAAGAATGGAAGGGGAGATCGACAGGCGGATCGGTGCAGCGTCTGCAGTGATGCGGACTTCGTATCGGTCCGTTGTGGTAAAAAAGGAGCTAAGCCGAAAGGCGAAGCTCTCGATTTACCGGTCGATCGACATTCCTACCCTCACCTATGGTCACGAGCTGTGGGTCGTGACCGAAAGAAGATCCCGGATACAAGCGGCCGAAATGAGTTTCTTCCGCAGGGTGTCCGGGCCTTAGAGATAGGGTGAGACCCCGGGGATGACCCAGGAGAGACTACATCCTTCCGCTGGCCTGGGAATGCCTCGGGATCCCCCCGGAAGAGCAGGATGAAGTGGCTGGGTAGAGGGAAGTCTGGGCGTCCCTGTTAAAGCTACTGCCCCCGCGACCGACCTCGGATAAGGGGTAGAAAATGGATGGATGGATGTCTAACTATTATCTAGCAGTAATGGAACGAAATGCAAACTGCTCATATTTTGTGTAAATTCGCACTCACATTCACATCTATGGGCAATTTAGAGTCTTCAATCAACCTACCATGCCTGTTTTTGGAATGCGGGAGGAAACCGGAGTACCCGGAGAAAACCCACGCAGGCACGGGGAGAACATGCAAACTCCACACAGGCGAGGCTGGATTTGAACCCGGGTCTTCTGAACTGTGAGGCCGATGTGCTAACCAGTCATCACTGTGCCACCCCTCAATCTTTTCTTTTTAGAAAAGTGCAACATAGACACTTTATTTTTTGTTTTTTAGGAAATAATGCAGTCAAGTGCAACAGTGTAAGTTTAAACTGTGCAAATAAAAACACAAATAATTAAATTTGTTATTGATTTGGCTTCATCTAAGTAGCCCGGGAGAGGCCGCTTCAATGCCCCTTGGAGTTGAATTTGTACCTTGTTAGTGAACCTAAATAATTGCCTCGTCATATTACATAGAGTAATTGCACCTATATTTCATTACTATAATTCTTTGGGCAGTTTGAACAGAACAGGGAAAATGTGACATGCTTTCACAGGCCACATAAAATGATGCGGAGGGCCCAATCCGGCCGGCGGGCCTTGAGTTAAACAACTGTGCTCTATGGTAACCCCCAGAAAAATTTGCGGTCTAAAACAACAAGATGCAATCCTTTTTATGGCCCAATCCCTACGATACAAAAAGGGGATGGGTGGTAATGTCAATTGCCCCGAAGGCTGATGTCTTAACCTGTATGATGAATGTTACATTAACAAGATGGCTGGTCTCAAGCATATCATAACTCTCACATTGCCACTGCATTATTAATGTGGGCACAAAGGGAATGTTTAATGAGCCACAACTCTCTCAGTGGATATTGATTAAGCATACAACAGTTGTCAGTCTTGTGCTTATGGATGAGTCAAAATTTTAGAGGGCAGTTTTGTTTTCCTGTTTCCTTTTTGGGCCTGCCTGAATAATGTGAAGGGGATGATTAATGCTGCGCTATCCCAGGTGATGGTGTACACCCTGGATGGTCTCCAGTCAAGCACAGGGCACACAGACAGACAAACAACCATTCACACTCACATTCACACCTACAGAAATTTAGTCTTCAATCAAACCAGTGGTTTCCAAACTGTTTCTGAAATTTTTTTATTTGGGTTGGTGTGGTTCCACTCAAATCTTTTAGGTAGTGCATTTGTCAGCCATCCATCCCTCCATTTTCTGTACCGCTTATCCTCACAAGGGTCGCTGGCTGCTGGAGCCTATCCCAGCTATCATCGGGCGGGAGGCCGGTTACACCCTGAACTGGTCGCCAGCCAATCGCAGGGCACATAGAAACAAACAATCATTTGCACTCACAAACAATCATTTGCACTCACATTCACACTATCAAACAAATTTAAGATGTAGTATGCGAACAACAACGCAACATGCTTTCATGACGGCATGCCCTACAAGGTGTTCATTCACTTTGCGGAAAAGTCTTTGAGTTTTAAAAATCTGCTCGAAACACTGCTTGAGCTCTTAAAGAGCCTTGTCACAGCGAAATTCAGTTGTTCATCATGTGACTGGCTGCAAGCCGACAACTGTGCCACTAGTTTGGGAAGCTCTTGTAACCTAACATGCTTGTATGTTTTAGGACTTTGGGAGTGCCCTGGGGGAAAAAAAACAAAAAAAAGGTCCACGATAACATGCAAACCCAGAACCTATGACTTCAAGGCAGACGTGGTATCATGCAGCCTGCTTTTATTATCCAAATGTAAATATTATCTCTGAAGCAATTATTATCAAATAGTCCAACTTGTGCCCTGTGATTGGCTGGCAACCAGTTCAGAGTGAGAGTGCCTCTCGCCCGGAGATAGCTGGGATAGGCTCCAGCATGCCCACGACCCTAATGAGGATAAGCGGTACAGAAAATGGATGGCTGGATAGTCCAACTTCGGAGGATGATGTGACATTATGAAATGAATGTTAACATTTTGAGAAATATACAGAGATAGGCGGCACGGTGGGCGACTGGTTAGAGCGTCAGCCTCACAGTTCTGAGGACCCAGGTTCAATCCCCGGCCCCGCCTGTGTGGTGTTTGCATGTTCTCCCCGTGCCTGCGTGGGTTTTCTCCGGGCACTCCGGTTTCCTCCCACATCCCAAAAACATGCATTAATTGGAGATTCTAAATTGCCCGTAGGCATGACTGTGAGTGCGAATGGTTGTTTGTTTCTATGTGCCCTGCGATTGGCTGGCAACCAGTTCAGGGTGTACCCCGCCTCCTGCCCGATGACAGCTGGGATAGGCTCCAGCACGCCCGCGACCCTAGTGAGGAGAAGCGGCTCAGAAAATGGATGGATGGATACTGAGATAGGGCCAGCACGGTGGGTGACTGGTTAGCACATCTGCCTCACAGTTCTGAGGACTGGGGTTCAAATCCCGGCCCCACCTGTGTGGAGTTTGCATGTTCTCCCTGTGCCTGAGTGGGTTTTCTCCGGGTACTCCGCTTTCCTCCCACATCCCAAAAACCTACACGGTAGGTTAATTGAAGACTCTAAATTGCCCGTAGATGTGAATGTGAGTGCGAATGATCGTTTGCTTATATGTGCCTTGCGATTGGCTGGCGATCAGTTCAGGGTGTACCCGGCCTCTCACCCGAAGATAGCTGAGATAGGCTCCAGCACGCCCGCAACCTTTGTGAGGATAAGCGGTACGCAAAATGGATGGATGGATACTGGGATAGGCTCCAATAACCCTGTGAGCAGTGTTAAAAACACGTACTGTATTTGCAGGTTCAATGACTATTTTTGAAAAAAAGTATTTTAAGAGACAATAGCGAACTACATAAATCTGGAAAATGTAAATGATAATAATAATAAAAACAATGGGAAGAGTATAATAATAATTATTATTATTCATTTGATAAATATGAATGCCTTGTTACGCTCTTAGTAGGGATTGTGTGTGCTTTTACCTAAAGCTGAGGCTGCAGTAATCCATTTTCCACTTGCAGTTATTTGATTTTACATCCATGGTTTATCAAATGTTTTGTGTGTAAACTAGCCCTGGGTAATCCTGTCTGCTGGAAAGTTTGCAAAGTCTTATATGTGTGTGGCCAGTCAACATCTCTTATCACCCATGTTGCTCTAGCAAGGAAGGTGCTATAAGCATCTAATTTTTTGAGAACTGGATGTCAGTCTCAGCTCCCCTTTTGCAACAAAACTCTGCTTTTTATGCATCCATCCATCAATTTTTTGAGCCGCTTCTCCCCACTAGGGTCGCAGGCGTGCTGGAGCCTATCCCAGCTATCAACGGGCAGGAGGCGGGGTACACCTTGAACCGGTTGCCAGCCAATCGCAGGGCACATACAAACAAACAACCAGTCGCACTCACATTCACACCTACGGGAAATTTAGAGTCATCAATTAATCTACCATGCATGTTTTTGGGATGTGGGAGGAAACCGGAGTGGCCGGGGAAAACCCACGCAGGCACGGGAAGAACATGCAAACTCCACACAGGCGGGGCCGGGGATTGAACCCCGGTCCTCAGAACTGTGAGGCAGATGTGCTAACTAGTCTTCTACCGTGCTGCCTGCTTTTTATCTAATTTAAAAATAAATTATAGTTCAGGGTCAGGGTGATATTTTTTAAATGTTATTTTATAATATATCAACACTGGGCCATGTGGTATAATTCAGCAGCCTACTGTATGTATGGCCAAGCTTTGCATGCAGAACAATAACCAGTTTCAAGAACAACTTATAACATCAAATGCTTTGACCGGTTGTTATTATCTTTTCAGATCAACAGCAAGGATGTAACAAAGGTAGCAATTAGGTCTCCTTCTTCCGAAATTTTAAATAAAAACAAGTACCACAACAAAAGCAAAAGCAAGCACTCCCTGGCTTTGGAGTGAAGCTGGCTGGTAATTCTGGGCTCTGAAAAAGGACTGTCCTGTCCGTGTGCGATGCAGCCATTTATTTTTCTTTCTTCGTCTGTCACTTTCTTGAGTCTTACAATCAGCCTCAGTGGTTGCAGCAGATGGATGATGATTCTGTGGCAGACATAGACACAAACAGGAAATGCCCGCCAAGCCTGCCATTAGGCGCAAAATTATTTACATTATTTCCTTCCCAATTGGCTCAGAGAAGGAAGTTTACCATCACGAGAGCAGAAGTGAACCTAATCAGTGATGTTTAGGAGTGGCTGCCTTTTCATTTGTCACCCTGGAAAGCATATCAGCTATTTGGAATAACTACATGAAAATATGTCCTTGTAAAATTTGGCAGATGGCTCCATTAACAATTTTCTTTAGGCAGAAGTGGAACAAATTGCTTGCTTTACTTGTCCCATGTTAATTCCTTCTCTCTATATCTTTGCTTCAAGCACACGTCTCCCTACAAAATGAACTTCCCAGGGCCAATTTCATCATCAACAACAGAAAAAAGCACTCATTTGATACTTTCATCAATATTTTTGCCACAGCCTTTCTCATGAACTTCATTTGTGTACGGAAAAAAAAATGACACCAGCTGCGGTTATGTATGACAATACATCATTGCCGCACCACACATATTATATTTACAATGTACATAATATAAATAACAACTCTCATGTTGTGTAAACATTACCGCTAGTACGACCGTTACTGTTCAGAGTGTGTGCGGTGCTTCCAAGTACAAATGTGCAATGCATGCACTTTACTGCACATATGATATTACAACACAGACACATTCAGTTTAATTGTCAAACCCTCTTTCGCTTCTGAACATAGAATGGCTGCTATCATTTTTGCAACACAAAGCGCTTTGTGTTGCATTTTAGGGGCGATGAAAAGCGCTTACAAATAAAGTTTGATGATGGATCATTTCCTCCAGGAGCCAGTAGTTTGACAACACCTAAGTTCAGTGTCATCATAGTCTGTAGTCGTCTGTTCAATATCCAGTAAGTAACTTCACCTCTGTTAGTTTGTCAACAAATGTAGGTTTACTCCTGTCAGTATGTTTTACATCCATGTAAGTGAATGACCACAATGAGCTCTGACAAAAAAACAATTGATCAAAAGTTCAGAGAAACACAAGTGTGTACGTTTCTTGATTATTTGATATATATTCACCTGTTTTTTTTTTCTTTTCCTTTTTATTCCATCTGTGGGTAACGCATATGACTGATTGTGCTGCAGTTCTGTAAAACCATTATGGTGCAATACAACATGTCTGAATCAAAACTTCGCTCTTACCCACATGGATCGAAACAGTTAGTGGTTAAAGCCTTCATTTACATGTGACAATGTGGGCTTACATGGATGTTAAAACATAATGCAAGCTCTCCAGATTTGCCAGGGCTCAACATCAAAATGGGCACTGCTATTTAATGGATACTGGTGGCTCTAAAAAGACTAGGGTTTTATATTAAGACCCATCTGCATCAAACACAGCCTTAACCAGACATGAATATAGCACGAGTGGTAAATTAATATTGATGAAGCAATACATGCATTACACCAAAGAGTTGTGACTTTCCTGTGTGTCTATTTTCTGAAGTTAAAAAAAAGAGCAATTACCACATTCGGTTAATCCCCAATAGGTTTAGAAATTATTTAAACCACTGAACTGTATTTAGCATCTACTCTGCTTTCACAGAGACAAGAAGGTCATTCTGAAACTTTGTTTCATCAAGTCTTACTGTATGTGCCGAGCATGTGCAGGAAGGGAAGAAAGTGGCGGGTGGATCCATTGGACAATAGGTGCTGTACAGTGCAGTGTAACAACACTATTGACATTGAATTTTTGCTGATTAGCATACTGACATTTGACAGAAGACGTGAGAAGAGCTGAGAGCTCATGCCCTTACCATGACATTTGCCCACGGAGCTTTCAGATGGACTGTCATAACCCCTTTAGCTATTGTCATTTTCAAGAGGGTGGCACAAGTTGGGGTTAGGGCTCATCATTTCTTTTCTCTCTCAGCTCACCAGTACATGATGGATATTAGCTAACAAGGAAAGCAAATCAATCATTGGACATCAATGAATGCAGTCCTATTTGTCCAGATGTGTGAACGTGCATGTGATTGGCTGCCTACCGTTATAGGTCAGTCCAGTGATTGGCAGGTGACTGCGCCAGTGTGCCCCTATACCTGTAACCCTAAATCACCTGGAATAGACTCAATCTTCCTTGTCATCCAGAACAAATTAAATGTTGCACAGACCCAACCATTGCTGTAGCTTGCGGTCTTACATTCTTGTGGTACCCATCACATGATCTGCTCAGAGTCCCCTCTCCAAACTGCCTACTTTGTTTCAAAATGCCTTACTGCAAACCTTTTCCAAATGCTTTCCATGATGGAACTTTTTGCTGTAACTTTGGAAGCTAAAACTCCCATAGCGATGGCTCTAAAAGTGTGTGAGTAATGATTTGACTAATTAAGCCCTCCTCTCCACTCATCTCGAGCCCTTCAGTGAAATCTCCAGGTATAATCTGAAAACTCTCAGCCCTCCATGGCGTCTGATTTGACATGCCTGGATTACGCTCGTTGTTATCCTGTCTCCAGCCGTGGGAACGTTCAGAAGCTCAAACAGCCAACTGTTCAAAGTAGTGGAAAGAGGATCCCTGGAGAACTACATTAGAAAGCCTGTTTTTCCTGTGCTTTGCATTTGAGCATCACGCTATGCATTCTCATGGCAAACCGTGAGTAAGGAGCTTTAATATTTGATATTTCCTATGGGCTCCAATGTGTGATGAGTAAAGATGAAGACAACCTTGAAACACTCACACGCATCTACACATTGAAGTAATGAAGTGGGGTTGGAGCTAAAAAGATAACAGCATTTGGGAGCTACACACGGACCCCTGACTGTTAAGTATAACAATTATAAGGATGTTCCTTAAAACCTATTAAAACGCATTTTTCAGAGACAATTTATATGCTTGTGCTGTTAACTCAAGGTTCTACTTTTGTCCTTTTTATCTTCAACCTTTTTAACAAGGTTTACGCACACATAGAGATATCATCCGCCAACAGTATTTAAAAAGTGAAAAAGAGCAGGCTCAGTGAGTAAATGCAGATCAGCATATTGAACCTGAACATATTGAACACGAATTGAACCTGTGAAGGCATTGAGTACATGATGCGAGAACTAGGAGTCTGAGTCACATGCAGTAATGTCTGTCGAGGTCTCGGGAAAGTTTGCGATGTTGTTTTTAACATGAATGAGCTGGCAAACAACAACCCCAGCAGCAAAGTGAAACTTCCTGACCAGGGAGAAGGAATAAACAGAATTCAATAAGCACTCATGTACATGAAGAAAACTAAGAGTAGAGAAAAAAAACTCCAGGCAACTTGTAGAAAATCAAGTAGCCACAAACATAAGGCTCACAAAAAAAAGAGAAGGCATCAAAATAAGTATAGAGTCAAGGTTAATCCTAAAGGAGTCAGGAAGAGGAGACTTCTTCTTTAACCCCAAGTGAGCAGCCATGGATGGGTCGTTACAGCGAAGGGCAGGAAAAGAGGATGCGAGTCAATGCAAAACATTGGCATCAGACTTACAAATAGATTTGAGCCACTTTTCCCAGAGCCTGGTCGAGAATGCTCATTCTCCACCACCACTGAAAGGTATGAAACTAAATCATACCAGAACAAAATGGCAGCCCAAACATTAATAGTTGGTGATGGAGCTGTCAAGGATGTGAAACGTTTTTGCAGTGAGAACAACACCAAAGTACTGTGTTTTACCAATGACATGGTGTCTGATCTCTCTAAAAAAAAGTCCTGGAGATTGCTAATGAGCACTCAACTGTGAAATCTGTCATTGTACACACAGGGGCCCTGGATGTTGTCAAGCAGCAATCAGAGGTACTGAAGCGAGATTTCATTGATCTTCTAATAAAAGTGCAATGTTTGGATGCTGAGGTTTTCATAAGAGGACCTCTCCCAGCAGTACGATTTGGAGATGAACGTTTCAGTAGGGTCAGTCAATTAAGTAAATGACTCAAAGAAGTGTGTACTGCACTATCCGTGAATTTCATTGACAATTTCTGCGCTTTTTGGGAGCGCAGCCATCTTTACAAGGCAGACGGTTTCTGTCTAAATAGAGAAGGGGTTAAGTTATTGGCTGCCAACATTTTTTAATGTGTACGTCACTCAGTAGCCCGAAAGGAAAACATTAGCCTTGTTGACAGGGCTGAAGGACAACAAGATGCAGTTGTTCCCAAACAATCAGAGGAACAAGAGATAAGGTGACACGAGGCACAGATGGATTCATCAGCGTCACTCAAACAATCGGAGGAACAAATGAAAAATGGGATGAGCCAGCACTTTGAATCTCTTACCCCTTCTTGCCCCATTGGAGCAAAGTCCAACCCAAAACTCAGTCTTACTAACCTAAATGCCATGTTACGTCTGATGGACAGGGTGAAGGCTATTGTCAAGATTGGAATCCAACGCACACCATGCCAAGATTTTCCTCTCATCCCGTCTCGCCTAAAACTACCATCCACTAAGATGTGAAGGGCCCCTCCCCACCCCATGAAGAATCTTATCTGCAAATCTGACTAATATCTGCAGGGTCTTTTCCAGAATAAGTCAGATCCCTATGGAGATTTTTCATCCCTGTAATTACAAGGGACAGAAAGTTTGTCAAAGAAATATCAGAATCAGAATCATCTTTATTTGCCAAGTATGTCCAAAAACACACAAGGACTTTGTCTCCGGTAGTTGGAGCCGCTCTCGTACGACAACAGACAGTCAATTGACAGAGAACACTTTGGAGACATAAAGACATTGACAAAAAACAGTCACTGAGCAGTAAAGGGTTGCTAGTTATCTGGTAATGCCGGTACATTTTTTGTTTTGTTTTGTTTTGTTTTTTGACAATTGTGCAAAAAGATGCAGAGTCCTCTAGCACTTAGAGCAGTTCGAATGACTAATATTGCAATAGTCCGGTGCAATGACCATTGTGCAAAGGGCGCCGAGACTTCAAGGAGTGTATGCGGTTTAAAGTGACGAGTAGTGCAATAATCTGGCACAAAAAAAGTAGAACTACAAATTTAGTGAGGATAAAATGTGACTCTATTAAACCATTGTCTCCAGTTATCTCTGTGAGACTAGCGCTTTTCAATATCAGGTCACTGGGTAATAAATCAACATTGATTAATGACATCATTACAACCTATGATCTGGACTTTTTGCTACTAAATGAAACATGGTGAACAAAGTAGCTGTAATACCATTTTAAATGAGGCAACACCAGCAAATTAGAATTTTATGAACACGTGTCGAATAGGGAAAAAAGGTGACGGTATTGCTGTTATTTTTAAGTCATTATTTCAGTGTAAATAAACTATACTGTGTGATTTTTAGCTCTTTGGAATATCTCTGTTTTTTTCAGTTAAAGGTGACCCAAAGGTTATTGTTTTAATAATTTATAGACCTCCACGATACAATCGAACATTTATAGAGGATTTTTCAGGACTGCTGTCAGTTATTTGTACTGACGACAACTATTTTGTCATAACGGGAAACTTTAACATTCATGTTGACAATAACAAGGAACAAAATCTAAAGATCTCTCTGCTATACTAGACACAGTTACCTCTCTCAACATAAGAGTCCAACCCACACTCAAGGTCATATCTTAGACCTGGTCATCTCTAAGGATGTTGAAATTCTATCAGTTGACATGACAGGATATGACTATTTCTGACCATTTTTTACTATGTACCTCTTCCCAAATTGCCCTCTGCTTTTGGGACTGCTAACCTTCTTGTCCTCCATGTGTTCAGACTTCATGGTATCCCTGTTGACATTGTATCGGACCGGGGTCCTCAGTTCTCATCACAGGTCTGGAAAGAGCTCTGCAAGGCGGTGGACGCAGCAGCCACTTTGTCTTCCGGCTACCACCCCCAAACCAACAGCCAGACGGAGCAGGCAAATCAAAGCTATGAATCTGATCTTCGCTGTGTTGCTGCTCGCCATCCTGCCTCCTTGTGCACCTTCCTCCCATGGGTGGAATATGCCCACAACTCAAGTAGATTTAACTGTTGTAATGGTCTTCTGACTGGACTCCGCAAAAAGAGCATTAAATAGCTGCAGCTCATTCAGAATGCTGCAGCTCTGATTCTGACCAGAACAAAGAAGTCAGAGCATATTACTCCAATTCTAAAGTCTTTACACTGGCTCACCGTCAGCTTTAGAATAGATTTTAAAGTTCTGCTACTGGTCATATATCACTAAATGGTTTAGGTCCTGAATACATGAAACAAATGCTAATGGAATATAAACCCAGTAGGGCTCTGAGATCGACAGGTCAAATAGTGGAGCACAGAGTCCAAAGCAAACATGGTGAAGCAGCATTTAGCTGTTATGCTGCACACAAATGGAATAAGTTGCCAACAGAAGTGACGTCAGCCCCAAGTGTGAATGTTTTTAATCTTTTTTCTCTAGCTTTTTAGAGCGTTTCCACTTTTAAATGATATTTCTTGCACTGGACTCTGTTTTAATTGTACTTTTATTTTGTATCTGTTTTAAATGTTAATAAGCATTTTCTCTTTGTTTTTAAATGCTTTTAATCGTGTAAAGCACATTGAGTTACCTTGTGTATGAAATGCACTACATAAATAAGTTTGCTTTGCTTTGCTTTACTTTGCGTTAACTCACACTTACAGTTGGCAACATTTATTAAAAGCTTGAAAACATTCTTTCAAATACTACAATAATCACTGTGGTTCATGACAGAACGTTTAAGTGCAGTAGATAAATTTGCACATGAAACAATTCAAGCCAAACAATTGGAGAACGTCATCATGCCACACAGACAGAACAGTTCAGACAAAACAGTTATGTTTTGTCTGTGTTTCATCTCTGCAAGTTAATTTGCAACGCAGCTTGGCCTCCAATAGTGCCAGAACAAGATAAAACAGCACAATGTTTTAGACGTTTTAAAATCAAGTGTGATGAGTTTGCCTCAAAGTGAGCATGACATGATACCCTGATGAGGGTTCTCTGTTGAGACTTTAACTGCTCTGCTGCTTCAAATCAACGTAGGCGGGAGGTGGGGGGATGCGGAGACAGGCGACAGACCAGCTCGGGCTCACATTGCTCCGTCACCGCCTGCAGCCGACCATTCAAGATGACAAGTGTCACCGTGCTGGGCTGTTACGCTCCCCAGAAAACCACAGAGTGATGCCCACAGGAGGACTCCGACCCTCGGTCAGCTCTGCAGGCTCGTCGTGATAAAGGTCAATCGAGAGGCAGGAAAAAAAGCCCTTGATCCCGAACCCTTAAGTGCCTCTCAGGCCTGTGTTCCTAACTTCTGATGACCACGGCTCTGTAATAAAACTGCAATTCCACACACAGCTTTTTGGATTGAGGCTACATTAATTTACACTCTCTGCCCCTGACCCTTTTTCACAACCCTAGGTCTTCTTTCTTGGCAGAAGCTGAGAGTAAAGAGCAGGGTCCCATGTGTCAGCACAACCCCTGGCGACAAGACTCATTACATAACCACTGGCACACACAGAAACAAGCAAAAAAAATCTACATTTGCACAGGAGCATCCCCACCAAAGTGAAAGATGGCCTTTGATAAGCTGTGCGTGACATTTGGATGTAAAATGGCTGCATTGTTTTCAGATCCTTCTTCCCTCTCTATATCACTAAAGCCGCCCGTATACACCTTTCTTTGTGAGAGGCCAATGTTGCAGATGAAAAAAAGCGTTTTGGTGAAAACTGACGTGTCCATATTGCACCATATTCATGACGTTTTTGACGTTTTTGAATTTTTCTGCTTCAATATCTCCCCAAACTTGAAAAAGGCCAAGTTACCAAGAGAGGATCCAGTGCAAAACTTAGATTAGTCTACTTCTCTTCTTTTCTGTATTTTTTTCAGTTTCAGTTTTGGTGTTCAGATCAGGTTCAAATACCCGAAAAATAAATAAGATTACACCAATTGTGGTGGCATGGTGATCGAGTGGTTTGTACATCCGCCTCATAGTTCTGAGGTTGGGTGGTTTGAATCCGAGCTGGCATTTGCATGCTCTCCCTGTGCTTGCGTGAATTTTCTGTGGGTAATCTGCCTTCATACCATCCATCCATCCATTTTCTGAACCGCTTCTCCTCACTAGGGTCGCGGGCGTGCTGGAGCCTATCCCAGCTGTCATCGGGCAGGAGGCGGGGTACACCCTGAACTGGTTGCCAGCCAATCGCAGGGCACATACAAACAAACAACCATTCGCCCTCACAGTCACACCTACGGGCAATTTAGAGTCTCCAATTAATGCATGTTTTTGGGATGTGGGAGGAAACCGGAGTGTCCGAAGAAAACCCACGCAGGCACGGGGAGAACATGCAAACTCCACACAGGCGGGGCCGGGGATTGAACCCGTGTCCTCAGAACTGTGAGGCTGACGCTTTAACCGGTCGGTCACCGTGCCGCCGCCTTCATACCACATTACCAAAAATATGCATGAGAAATTGCTCCAGCTCAAATGTGATGCTAATGAGAATAATTGGTATAGACAATGAATGAATGAAAATGTCATTTAAATTGTATGAATGGGATGAAGTTTAATTCATAAGAATAAAAATGTCACCAAAGAAAATGGGGCTTTTATATGAACAATTTTTATGATTAAATCCAATGATTAGTTAACCCCATAAACTCAACAATTTCAGTGTCCCACACAGCAGAGCTGTTCAGGTGTTCACTAATTACCACCTCAACTCAAAATCAACCAGAAACAAACATTACCAAAAATAGAATCGTAAATAGAAAGAGAATCTCTGAAGTTTTCTTTTCAGTGCTCCCCCCATATATAGCAATTTATCATTCACGTCCCTGCTATATTGCAGCGGGGGTTGTCTAAAAAAAAAACCACCATATCGTGGAAGTCTGCAGTTTATAGGAATTGTTTTTGTTTTTATAGTATACTATACGAGTCACTGATGGTGTAGTGGTACACTCGCCTGACTTTGGTGCAGGCAGCGTGGGTTCAGTTCCCACTCAGTGACGGTGTGAATGTGAGTGCGAATGGTTGTCCGTGTCTATATGTGCCCTGTGACTGACTGGCGACCAGTTCAGGGTGTAGTCCGCCTTTCGCCCGAAGTCCGCTGGGATAGGCTCCAGCGTCCCGCGACCCTAACCAGGATAAGCGGTGTTGAAAATGGATGGATGGATAGTATACTATACAGTAACTTACAAGAGCACAAAGTTAAGATTTTCAAGTTAAATTTTTTTTGCTTATGTTACGAACCCAGATTTTGTTTATTTCAGTTTCGTTTACAATCTGTTTTAAAAGTGTTTAAATGTGTTTAAAGTATGTAAGCGGGGTAAAACTATTCCCCCAAAAAAATTTGTATGGTGTCTATATATCACAGATTTTCACCTGTAGCAGGTGGGCCTTGAACGCACGCCCTGCGATGAATGGAGGTTCACTGCCCATTGAAGCAGAATTCCTTCCTTTTATACAAGTGATTGCAAGCTTGTTTGTCTCCTCCTATGCAGCTGTCCTTTCATTTTATTCACCTAAACCTCGTGTGTGTTGCACTGCCAAGCTCACTGCTGCCCTCTTCAGCAACAGCCACATCTTTTTCTAATTTGTCTGTGCGTACGTGCGTGCGTGCATGTGTGTGTACACTTTTCATATAATATTCTTCAAACATGATGCTTTTGTACATGTGTTTCTTTGTGTGCGTGTAGGCCTTGCAGCAACTACATTAGGTCTCACTAGGGTCGCGGGCGTGCTGGAGCCTATCCCAGCTATCATCGGGCAGGAGGCGGGGTACACCCTGAACTGGTTGCCAGCCAATCGCAGGGCACATACAAACAAACAACCATTCGCACTCACATTCACACCTACGGGCAATTTAGATTGACTGGATTAAACCCCGGTCCTCAGAACTGTGAGGCAGACGCTCTAACCAGTTGTGCACCGTGCCGCCATTTCAGAAAACCAATGTCAGTAAATACAGTTCGGTGCTACATTCGTAAGTGCAACTTGAAACTCTACTATGCAAAGCAAAAGCCATTTATCAACAACAACCAGAAACGCCGCCGGCTTCTCTGGGCCCAAGCTCATCTAAGATTGACTGATGCAAAGTGGAAAAGTGTTCTGTGGTCCAACGAGTCCACATTTCAAATTGTTTTTCGAAATTGTGGACGTCGTGTCCTCCAGGCCAAAGAGGAAAAGAACCATCCGGACTGTTATGGACGCAAAGTTCAAAAGCCAGCATCTGTGATGGTATGGGGCTGTGTTAGTGCCAATGGCATGGGTAACTTACACATCTGTGAAGGCACCATTAATGCTGAAAGGTACATACAGGTTTTGGAGAAACATATGGTGCCATCCAAGCAACGTATTTTTCATGGACGCCCCTGCTTATTGCAGCAAGACAATGCCGAACCACATTCTGCACGTGTTACAACAGCATGGCTTCATCGTAAAAGAGTGCGGGTACTAGACCTGTCTCCCATTGAAAATGTGTGGCGCATTATGAAGCGTAAAATACGACAACGGAGACCCCGGACTGTTGAACAGCTGAAGCTTTACATCAAGCAAGAATGGGAAAGCATTCCACCTACAAAGCTTCGACAATTAGTGTCCTCAGTTCCCAAACGTTTATTGAATGTTGTTAAAAGGTGATGTAACACAGTGGTAAACATGACCCTGTCCCAGCTTTTTTGGAACGTGTTGCAGCCATAAAATTCTAAGTTAATGATTATTTGCTAAAAACAATCAAGTTTATCAGTTTGAACATTAAATATCTTGTCTTTGTAGTGTATTCAATTAAATATAGGTTGAACATGATTGGCAAATTATTGTATTCTGTTTTTATTTATGTTTAACACAACGTCCCAACTTCATTGGAATTGGGGTTGTACATCTAACCCGCAACCCTATTCATATTTAGGTACCTGAGGTCAAAAATTTCATTGGTACATGTTGTTTTTCAATCTTCGATCAGACTATCAAATATATATAAATATATATTTTTTTCAAACTTTCAAGGATAACTGTTGTTGAAAAATGTAACAATTTTTTGTTGTTTGTTTTCTGTGACATGACCAGCATGGATTCTGGATTCGTGTTGGCAGCACCAAGCCACCGAATTACACTTTAATCAATGTGTGGGCTGTGTATGTGGAGCAGCAGACATGTCACCATACCCAAATATGCCCTAACCAAGTCAACAATTTTACCAAGCAATCAAGTACATACAGTATGTGCCACAAATGGGAAGCTGATGCTGTTATCAAACGTTCATCTGTGCATCCAACACATCTCAGTGCAGCTCTAGTTATCTTTTGGCTTTTATGTAGTGTTTCACACTCCGTGCCCAGACTGTAAATGAATGGTGCTTATGGGAATCCACCACTGGCTGATTTAACCATATCCCCAAAAGCCACAAGCCTTTTCCTTTCTCTATTTCCACCTGGTGGCCACAACATTAAATGAGACAGAACAGCTTTGACCCTATACTATAACCTCCCCAGCTTTAGGCAATGAGTTGTACAATTAGCACTCTTTCCACTGGAGAGTACAAATAAAATGTTGGCTGCTTTGTTTGTTAATTAACGATGTTGCCTCAGAGGGCCAGAACCATTAAATCACATTAATTATTTGTTAGTGGCGCAAAATGACAACGTTCATTCATCTTAAAGCAAGAACCATGTGCGGCTCAATGGAATCATAACCTGCTGTGGAAACATTAAGTCGTTAAGTCCTTTGGTCGTGACCATAAGTGTGAATGGGATGGGAATCGTTGTCTGTCTAGCATATGTCTGTCCTGTAACTGCGATCACTCCAGGGTGTCATCCATTTTATGTAAACTGGAATAGTCTCAGGTAGAAAATTACTGCATCATTTAGTCATGAAATAAACACAGAAAATCAAATAAACCATATCTTCACTAAACAGGTTAGTTCTTATTTACCTATTCTAATTTTTTGGTATGTGGCTGCTTATTTCAAATTTAGTTTGGCATATTGTCATAAGAGTTGTTGATCTGCAGTGAGTTGAACACCATTCATTCAGTCGGTACATGCCTCTTGAAGAACTGATTATTCAATTAGTGTGGAAGAGCTGGCGGCACGGTGGATTTACTGGTTAGCACATCTGCCTCACACTTCTGAGGACCCAGGTTCAAATCTGGCCTCACCTGTGTGGAGTTTGCATTTTTCTCCCCGTGTCTGCATGTGTTTTCTCCGGGTACTCCAGTTTCCTCCCACGTCCCAAAAACCTTGCATGGTAGGTTAACTGAGGACTCTAAATTGTCCGTCGGTACAAATGTGAGTGCAAATGGTTGTTTTTTTTATATGTGCCCTGTGATTGGCTGGCAAGTTGAGTTCAGGGTGTACCCCAGCTCTCACCCAGAGTCAGCTGGGATAGGCTCCAGCACACCCGCGACCCGAATGAGGAAAAGCGGTACGGAAAATGAATGAATAAATAAATGTGGAAGAACTTCAAGACCTCAAACACCTTTTGTATGAGCAAAACATTTGTGAGTTCAACACTCACAAATGTTTTTCTGAATTAATAGATAAAAACAATCTAAACTCCAACATCTTAAAGAAAGTCTAATTTCCCTGTTTGTGTAATGGTCATTTGTCTTAATACTAAACTATTTAACTCTGAATTTAATGATCCTTTTTGAAAAAAACTCCCTAAAAAATGCAGCAGATCAAAACAATGAAAAATGGCATGTGGCTGATAGAGTAAGGACTTTCTGAAGAAGTTATTCAATGAAACAAAGAAACCTTTGAGTGGCATATTCAAAGAAGAAATGTGACAAGGACAACAGAGCAAAACAGCCCGAGACCAGTGAGTTAATGCGAACACATCCTTTTAATTGTTAATGTTGGCTGTAATGTCCTGCCTCAAACAGTTGTCTAGTGTTCCTCCTTAGGCTCCCTCGACTGGAATTCCATCAAAGAAGAGTTCCTCTTATCACCTTTGACAGTGAGACCAAAATACTGACCCAAAACCTTTGTTCATGAGGGAAAGGGCAGAAAGGAAGCCTTTGCTCTCCCGAGCCACCAACTCACAAGGGAAGAGTCATTCTGTCAGGTGGCATGTAAAGTGGACCCACATGGGCCAATCATGCCGCCCTGTCACCAGCAGTCCTTGTCCTTGATTAAGTCTTTTCATCCTTCATTGGGCTTTGGGCTCTGAGCTTCCCACACTTTGTCTTGTGACATGTGTAATTTCCTCCACACAGGCCCCATCTTGATAGCGAGCTAATAGAAACTCTTGCCAGATCCGCTCCTAATGAAGACAGATTTTCAGATGGCCGAGCAGTCTCATAATATTAGTCTATCAACATGTTTTTAAGTGGATTAAGCTTGGACTGTGTGACAAGCACGCGGGGGGGAGGCTTTGAGTGAGCTAAAATGGTTTCCAAAAAGATTTTGTGTGACACTTTCATTTGTGCTATACCATTGCAGGGCTAAAAATTTGCGAATGACTCGATGGAAGGCGAAGGAATGACAGCAAGGATTTAAAATTTGGTTCGAGTGCTCGGTGAGCTCACTGTGTTTGTCGGGCAGATGGGTTTAGGCCAGCTGAAAACATCTGTATGTAAATGAGGTATTACCCACAAAGTGCCTGTGTACACGCATCTACAAATTTATACAAGGAGAAACAGATTTGAAAATCAAGGAATCTGTGTGTCCTTCAACCCCAATGTTTTAAATACATTCGATCCATCAAGCTAAAGTGTGTCTCTGTCTGTCGGTCTCTAAGGTGATGCAAGAATGTGGCTCTAGACTTTTACACATGATCCATAATCAACTTTAGTTGATGTGAAAATGATGACAATATCATACACGTCACATACATTTCTTAGGAATATTTGGCATGCCCCTTCTTGAGCCGTCACCTTATCGTGGTGGAGGGGTTTGTGTTTCCCAATGATCCTAGGAGCTAAGTTTTCTGGGGCTTTATGCCCCTGGCAGTGTCACCCAGAGAAAACTGGTCCTAGGTGAAGGACCAGACAAAGCATGGCTCAAATGAACCCTTTTGATGATTTACATAAATGCATTTTAGTTTCCCTTGCCCGGACGCGGGTCACCGCGCCCCCCTCTGGAGCAAGGCCTGGAGGTGGGCCTGCACCCATGGGTTAACGTGGGTTCCCCTTCCCATGGGCTCACCACCTGTGGGAGGGGCCATATACAGTTTAGGCTCTGGTACCAGTCCTCTTGAGATAATTATTTAATTTTCTCAAAATGTATAAATACATTTAAATTGAGTGACGATAGTTGAAAATAAAATGTTGTTGACCAATTCAACAGTTTTGGGGGCAGTATTTGTTAGCAGTTTTATACTGGCTTTTTTTACATACTGGAAATTTGAAGCACAAAATGCTGCACTGGGTTTATTTCACCTTAAAGGTCTTGTAATAAAACTATTTTGTCCTGCAAACATACATATTCTTGTCATGTGTTGTCACAGAAAAACAATATTTAAAATGTGGGTCAAGCAGCAAACCAGATACTGTAAAAAAAAAAAAACTTGAAGAATTATCCATCCATCCATCCATTATCTGAGCTGCTTATCCTCACAAGGGTCGCGGGAGTGCTGCAGCCTATCCCAGCTATCATCGGGCAGGAGGCGGAGTACACCCTGAACTGGTTGCCAGCCAATCGCAGGGCAAATATGAACAAACAACCATTCACACCTACGGGCAATTTAGAGTCTTCAATTAACCTACCATGCATGTTTTGGGGATGTGGGAGGAAACTGGAGTGCCCGGAGAAAACCCACGCAGGTACGGGGAGAACATGCAAACTCCAAACAGGGGGGGCCAGGGATTAAACCCTGGTCCTCAAAACTGTGAGGCAGTCACCCTAACCAGTCAACCACTGTGCCGCCCTGAAGAATTATTCTGGGACATTTTTTCTCATTACAAAACTAAATGTTATGCAGTGTGATATTTGCTGTCCCAATGCCCCACGTGGGTTGAGTCCAGTCCAGCGTTAATGTATTTTGTACCTTACAGGCCTAATTCTAGTAAACATTTTACACACAGCTCAGTTGGTAGAGATTATTCCCATGTTCAACCCTGAGGACATTTATGTAGAGTGGAGATTTAGCGGAAGTGTTGGAAGTTTTTTTGACTTGGTGGACTCGACGCAAGACCAACAAAACATTATTAATGCACAGAACCAGTGTAAAGGGTGGATATTTGAAAGGAAGCTGCCGGCTCCATTCATTTGAACATGCATTCTGGTCACAAACTTTGCTTTTTCATGCACAGGCACATTATACATTATGAATATAGGTTAGTATAGATTTAAAACAACATCTGATGCTTTACGTACTATTTATATGGCTAGAGCCGAGGCAACGCGGCGGCACGGCTCGCAAACCCGGAAATGTATTTTCACCATAGGGGAAAGCTTCTGTGCATTTTGATTGAATGTAAACTGGGACGTGAAGACGCCGTGCAACGGAGATTATAATTTTGAATCGCGTCAAAGCCAGTTGCCGACCGATCGGCCGCTCAAGGAAACAGTTGTCAAACCGTGCACACTGCGCCATAGTTCAGTCGGGTTCAGCGGCAGTGCTCGGTGTGCACCATCTTTAACTACATAATCCTAACCTTAATTTATCCTAAACTACCTTAATCCCAACCTTAGTCCTAAAACTAACCACAATAAACTTCTTTTTTTTGTTTTTTATTACATTTGTGATGGACATCTCGTTACATCTGCGTGGCCTACCCTTCCCGCGATGCAGGAACCAATCATGTTGAAGCGGGGCGGGTCTTGTCGAGAAAGGGGGTGGGATTTCTAAGAATGTCTGTGGAATGGGACATTCCCTTTCCGGGTTGTCTCAATTGTAATTTGTTTCGTCTAAAGTGTATCTGCTTTTGTTAATGTTTTTTCTGAAATGTAAAAGTGTTTTGGCTTTTGTTAATGTTCTCTGAAATGTGAAATTGTTTCACAATTTGTTATATGGTTTAGCATTTCCAGGCCACCGTACATACCCGTATATTTCCACACTGCATTTAATGATAGGTGGTGAATTTATATAAGACAAAATGTGGGGTATCTTATAGAAATAAATTTTTGTCACATTGATCCACACAAGCCTGAGCCAACATTTGATAAATTCAGGAAAAAACAAAAACAATCTCTGACCAGTCTCCACAGTGTTCCTGAAGTCAAATGAGTGTAAAATATGTGGTGCTTTTATTGTTATCTTGATGTACAGTATGCATGTGTGTACACTACATTTGAGCTAGAGCTATGACTTTTGGCTGCAATGTTGTTGTCAATTAGTGACAGTTTCGCAATATTTAGTGACTTTTTCGCCCCTTAAAAAGATTTTTAAAAGTCGCAAACTTTTTTTTTCTTTAAAAAAAGAGATTAGTGACAATGCCCACAGTGGTCCTCATGTTAGCAAAATTCTTATTTCCTTCACAGTTGACGAAGGGGGCCCAGGAAGGTTTGACCTGATATTACGCATATCATTAGTTTCATACACTGTATATATTGGGTGTGTTACAATTCGGCTTTGTATCATTATATCTCTCACTGTCAATAATATTATACTTCTGTAGCGATTATGTATGAAATGAGAATTTTAATTAATTTAGGATAAAGTAATAGTTTGCGTTACTTCCGGTTTATCGTAATTATGATTTCATTGTTAAAAATCAAACTAATGTCTCGAAAAGGGCACCACGTCAAATTTTTCAAGTGTAACTTTAGACAAAATGAAAACAAACCTTTTTAATCAGTCTCATGATCTGTAGGTCGCTACACTCTACGACATTTTGAGTCCTAGGTTATAGAGGTTTTTACTTAAATTCAGAACACACACAAAATACGACCACGAGTGGAATTTTATGGTATATTTAATGAAACACACAACTACAACTACAAACTACAACAAGAACATAACACTAAGGGTAAACGAAAAAAAAAGATAATAAGGCGTACGAAAATGGAAAAGAGGACATCGTGTGTGTGGTCGCTGGGCTAAACTAAATGTGCGTGTGAGCGTTTAATGCGTTGAGTCAGAGCGAGAGAAGGCAAAGTTGTGATTTTGTATGAAGCTAGTAATTTTCCCCACAATTATTACGCAACGATGTTGTACATCACAGTAAGGATTGCAGTGTCGATTCACGAACGCAGATCAGCTGGTCTTTGGGGTGGTCTTCCTCCGGACCTCAGGCGGAAACGAAGAAGGTTCAGTTGAAGAAAAATCAGATGCGCAAAAATGTAAAGAAGTAGGATGGGAAAGTTGTTGTCCCGTTTGGGATGCGCTCAAAACTTCCCTGCCGGTTGACCTGTTGGCGAGCGGAGTTCTGGCCCTCAGAGGGGTTCGGGATCCGTCAGGGATGCCAGCAGCTGCTCGTTGAGGCCCCGCCGACCGATCGCCATCGGAGCCGCATGGTCGACTTCTTCGATCGAAAACGCCGCCAGCTTGGTTGCGGCGGGTGTTCGCGCATGTGGTGACACCCGGAGGTGCCCGAGGACAAAAAGGGAACAAAAGGAGGGGGGGTGTCCGGAGGCCACCCAGCTGGCGAGCTACCAACACAGAAGGAAAAAGAAGCCTCAACTCAGCTCAACTCTAGTCCAAAAGGTGTGAGTTTAGAGTTGAATGCCCCAGGGGCGGCGGCACGGTGGCCGACTGGTTAGAGCGTCAGCCTCACAGTTCTGAGGTGCGGGGTTCAATCCCCGTCCCCGCCTGTGTGGAGTTTGCATGTTCTCCCCGTGCCTGCGTGGGTTTTCTCCGGGCACTCCGGTTTCCTCCCACATCCCAAAAAAAACATGCATGAATTGGAGACTCTAAATTGCCCGTAGGCATGACTGTGAGTGTGAATGGTTGTTTGTTCCTATGTGCCCTGCGATTGGCTGGCAACCAGTTCAGGGTGTACCCCGCCTCATGCCCGATGACAGCTGGGATAGGCTCCAGCACGCCCGCGACCCTAGTGAGGAGAAGCGGCTCAGAAAATGGATGGATGGATGGATGCCCCAGGGGCGGGGCGTAGGAAGTGGGAGTGCCGATTTGTAGATGACCACGCCCACCAGCCTGAATCTTGTCCACAAATTTGAGTAAATAGGTTTTAAAATAATAATCTCAAACACTCCCAACTTTGTAATCTCACGCATGGAATCATTATTTAAACTTTGGTCGTGGCATATGGGTTGCTTATTGTTCAATACAACATTTCGTACTGTTTGATTTCAAATCATGAACAGCTTTCAAAATCATGCAGAGGACCTGTCAAACTGAGAATGGGGACACAGACACCAAGGCATACATTTGGAATATTTCTACAGTTTGCAAGGTATAAAAACGGACATTTTATCTTCTGTTAAAAAACATCAAAGGCACGTCCACAAGTTCTGGCGCTTGCAGTTCCTCTCTACGCCAGTGGGTGGCGCCTCTCGCGCATGGGTGAATATTAACCACATAGTCTGCTTGAAGGGAGTGTCCCTCCAATCTTTTGGTCGGGCTAGGAGTCTTTTGAAGACAGGAATCAAGATTTGACGGGAAGCTGCTAATAAGGTCCACTTGACGTACACCATGCCCAGTCCTAGTCGCCGTCTCACAGCAGGGCAGCGTGGAGGAGTGGGAGTTCTCAGGTGGTCACGAGTCTCTGTGACGCCTCAAAATTGCGGCGTGCATGTCCGCTACACTTCCCACTTGACTGTCTGTCTGTCTGTCAACTGGGAGTCCCGACTAGAAACGGCTAATGTGAGTTGGTGGTTGGTGGTTCTCAAAATGTGAGTCAGCCCACTTTAAAAATGTAGAGAAAATCTTTGCACCTTGTAGACATGTTTTTGGGAATGTTGATTAAATTGTGAAATAATATAAATGTTATTTTTATGACTGCTTATAATTTTGTTAAAACATAGAAATGATTAAAAAAAATAAAAACTCATCTTTGCACTTAAATTGACTTCTGTGCGGACAGGGTCTGACTCGGGCTTCTTCCGGGTCACCCATTAGGCCTAAACTGCCGGGGGATCTTCTGTGATGCACCCAACCCCTCTTGCTGTTCACATTCATATGCTGTCCATGTGTGTCACCGATATTTGCCTCTCCTCTTGTAGAAGGTGCTCCTTCTTCCAGTGACGAGTGAAGATGCCATGCCAAGTGATTGATATAGTACACTTGTCCAGAAGGAGAACTTTGGGGCCGATTGCAATGGTGTTCCCACCCCCCCCCCCCCCCCCACTTTATTTTTATAAAATAAATACTGTACATATTGTACTACATATTTGTTTTTTGCGCAATTAATAAACAGATAACAAAATATGATATTTACATCCATAATGACGAATGTGTTTATTGGATTATACAGTATGTGTACAGCATGTAGAAAACTTGATACCATGTTGACAGCAAAATGGCACATAACCAGAGAGCCAATCACAAGCGTTCGTTTTAGAAGGAGAAAGTGATATGGAAAAAAGATCTGCCTTTCCAGCTATTTTTCAAATGCAACTAAAATTGTAATCATGGAAATTTCCAAAAGGAACCGTAATGTAATTACCAAGTATGGGAGACAAACCAACAAGATGCATTCAAGAGATCCTGATGAGTTGTGCGAAACAAGCGAGGGTGCAATAATTCTTCTAGACCATAATACGTATTTATTGATTTATTTTATTTTTCTCTTTCCCCTGTAGTAGGTGTGCCTGCTTCTTGTGGGGCAGCCAACAACAGCAACATTATTACATCTGCTATAATTTATCAAGCCCGAAGGGGGAAGAAATGTGGTGCAGCTAATAAATGTAAACCTAGAGGCAGTCTGTGTCAACCCTTGTGTTCCAGTAACTAACAGAATGTGACTGAGGAGCTGAGCTGAATGCATCACACAGTTGTCATATGGAATCTTCAAAAGCAAATGGCTCCAAATCGTCTATTCTAGTGA
Source organism: Phyllopteryx taeniolatus (assembly GCF_024500385.1). Classification (NCBI taxonomy): domain Eukaryota; kingdom Metazoa; phylum Chordata; class Actinopteri; order Syngnathiformes; family Syngnathidae; genus Phyllopteryx; species Phyllopteryx taeniolatus. Next base: position 41,305,034 of record NC_084502.1, on the reverse strand, counting down.
GACGGTGGACTCTGGCCTTTAATTCTTGTCATTTTTGAACCATTTGTTGATTTTCTTTGTGAGCAATTTTTCAATTTATTTCAAAGTGCTCACACATTAAATAACAGACAAAATTATGAATTGCATTTATAAATGATTAACTAACACAGTATCAAAGCATAAAAGACATTGTAATTTGTCTTCATGAAGCACAAACTTGTACATTATAAACTATTTTTGGTCATTTGGAACAGTTGCGTTTTAACAAACAAAAACACAAGAAAGAAAGAAAGAAAGAAAGAAAGAGAGTGGAGAAGCTGGATGCAAATCCATCCATCCATCCATCCATTTTCAACACCGCTTATCCTGGTTAGGGTCACGGGGTTCTGGAGCCTATCCCAGCTGACTTCGGGCAAAAGGTGGACTACACCCTGAACTGGTTGCCAGTCAGTCATAGGGCACATATAGACACGGACAACCATTCACACTCACATTCACACCGTCACTGAGTGGGAACTGAACCCATGCTGCCCGCACCAAAGTCAGGCGAGTGTACCACTACACCACCAGTGACCTTGGATGCAAATCACAAACTCTAAATTCATTGTGGAGTCAGTGCAGAGTAAGTGGTCTAGAGGGATACCAAATTTAGTGGAGGATCACTCCTGCAATGAGTTCGGACTCCTACGGTTTGGTCACGCCTCCATTTCAAAAGGAGACACTTTGAAATGTATACTCTGCTATTTTCAATGAAAGCACACGGAAGCCTTGAAAATGTGCACGAATATTCCAACTTCCGCAATGTTGACTGTACAAGTTGCGGTAAATCTAGCGGAACGTCTCAATATATCAAATGCACCCCATGCCATGTTCTAATATTTCTCTACATGAATAAGACAGACAGAGAAGAAAACCCTGCAACATTTTGACAGTGCTTGTCTATGCTGTGTGTACGGTGTGTTTGTGTGTGTGTGTATGTGTGAGTGTGTGTGTGCGCGTGTGTGTGTGCGTGCATGCGTGCATGAATGCATGCGTGCATTAAGCAGTCTAGAATAGTGTTTGTATCGACTAAGAAATGTCCAGAGAGTCCCCGTTACTGCTGTGTTGTAAACAAAGAGTGGACACATTAGAAGGGGAGTAGGAGTGAACTTGAGTAATAAAAGAAATATGGATCATAACAGCTCGTTCAGGTTGTTCTCTGTGTGTATACAGACCTGGGGAAAATGCTGAGCAAGGTATACAACTTTGTTATGCTGGATCCTACAACCACAATTTTGGGAAACATGATTATCCATCCCATCCATCCATTTTCTGAGCCGCTTATCCTCACAAGGGTCGCGGGCGTGCTGGAGCCTATCCCAGCGATCATCGGGCAGGAGGCGGGGTACACCCTGAACTGGTTGGCAGCCAATCGCACGGCACACATAAACAAACAACCATTCGCACTCACATTCACACCTACGGGCAATTTAGAGTCTTCAATTAACCTACCATGCATGTTTTTGGGATGTGGGAGGAAACTGGAGTCCCCGGAGAAAACCCACGCAGGCACGGGGAGAACAAGCAAACTCCACACAGGGGTGGCCGGGAATTGAATCCCGGTCCTCAGAACTGGGTGGCAGACGCTCTAACCAGTCGGCCACCGTGCCGCCGGAAACATGATTATATTGGATTATATTTTATAATATCTGAATGTAGCCTCTGAAAGCAACAACCAAGCATCCAATGCAGTCAGCCTTTTCCTTTTATAGTCTGTGGGCCAATTAGTAACTTCAGTGGCAGAATACAAGCATTGACTCCTTTTGTTTTACTGTAACATTTCATCTTAATTGCACAAACAGTGTTTGCATATACAAGCGTCGTTCTTATTGGACTGTAGCTGAGTGCCAAAGTTTTTGGTTAAGTCAATGAACCCTCCCCTTTTGTTTTCTAGTCCCGTGAATTGAATCAAAGTCCCCTCAAATATGATCAAATAGCAGCATGTGCTCTTTTTAAAATCAGCACTTTCATAAATAAAGTCATTGGCTAATCTCGTAGTTATGAGCAATGAAAGGTTATAGTGAAATGCATCTCTCATGTCTTTTGCCAATCGAATTTGCATGATTTTGGGGAATTTTACATGTACACTTCCTTGCCTTTGTTTTCCTTATATGTTCAAGATTTTTTAGTCGCTGCTGCAGCCCACCACTGATGTTTTCGTATATGTGTGAATAAGTGCGTGTGTGCGTGTGTGTGTGCGCGCGTGCATGCAAAACGAAGCAGTGCTACTTTGTAATCCCCCACTTACAGGTGTCAAACACGAAAGCTGCGAATGGTAGACAGCATCCTATACTGCAGCCGCTGCATTCTTGATTAGGACTTTGTTTGTATATGCAGACATCTCATTATGGGGGAGCCAGCTCCAACGTGGTACTCAAGGGTGGGGTGGGAGTGTGACTGGGGGGGGGGGGGTGCATGTTGGGGGGGAGGGCAATGACAAGGATTCTCTGAGTAATGGGCTCAAACATCAGCACGCCATTAAGTGGACCTGCGCTGCACGTTGCAGCCTGACAGGCCCATTATGAAGCAAAACATAGACGCCGCTGAGGCATCTAATGGTGGTCTCCCTTTACAATTGAATCTTTTTAAACTCAGAAAGTTGTTGAGGATGTGCTTGTTTGGCCAAACTACAGACAACAAGTGTTAACGAGGATGACAAAAGCATCCTCCTCTCTGTTCAGAGTCTTGCTGAGTTTTTTCGATGAGTCTTGCAGAGGCTAATTTGTACAAAGCAATCAAGAGTGACCTGAAGCTTGATCTCTACAGTCAATATGTTGATGCCTTTTGCTCTGGGACAATGACATTCTGCTTGCTCATATTTATCCAAACCTCTCTGTTCACTTTGGATGAAACAAGGTGGACAATTAATCATGTCCAGTATTATTCTCATGATTATACTGTAGCTACTGTATAGCAGTCGTTGGAGTTAGAGGATAAATGTGTCATCCATCCAACTTTCTTCAGTGCACGGGGAGGTTCATGGTAAAATCTGATCTCAGTGGTAGATCTATAAGCATTCAGTGTAGAGCAGAGCTGGTGCAAAATGCGATTACTTCCTTGGTGCATTTTGTTTGTGGAGCACATGGAATGACTTGCTTTGCTATTTTCACCCTGTCCGGTTGTCAAGACTGACCGTTTTTGTAGAACAGCGCATATAATAGATAAATGAGTAAAGCAATCCCACCCAACTACACAGACTATTGGAAATGTCTCCAGACAATCACATAAACTGTGAGGAAAGACAGGAATAGTGCCGAGTTGCTGTCGCAGGATTGCAGGCTTTAGGACTTTGGGCTGAGCAGCCTGCCTGGCGCTGGTGTGCATAACAACAACTAATTTTGAGTGGGAAATCATGCATTTTTGCCCATTCATTTCTATATTTCTTCTGCAGCGTGTTTGTATTCAGAATTGTGTAAGCAAGATTTGCAATTGTTTTTTGGTCTTCCTACCAAGAGACTAGAAATAGGCAGTCAAACTAACTGTGACTCATGGTTTATCTGCGAGCAATAAAATTTTAAAAAATGGAAAGTGGATATAAAATATACACTTGGCATCAATTCCAGATGTCAGAAAATACTCAAGAAAGCATTTTTTTCCTCACCCAGTCTGGATATCCAGTAGTTCCAAAACCTTGCTTTGTACCTACCTAAATGAATTTCAGAAAAATATAGGTAAAAATGATCACAAATCAGTGATTCATACAAGGTGCCTATGGTTCATCATTCTAATGGTCCTGTGGGTTAAAAATGATTTGAGCTCTGAAGATAAGAGGGAAGCAGTGGGAACAGACAAGTACTCAAAGACTCCTGTCCCTATTGATAAAGCAAATGCCCTAAAGCTGTCGCAGTCATCATCTTATGGTTTTAGAAGTCATTCTGACTGCGCTCCTCCAAGTCATTTGCCAGCTATCATCTGCTACCTGTTTCAATGATGGTTTTCATGACTCATGCAGGAATCACACACAGTTACAGCTGACATGAGTAGGTCGTCTCTCGGTTGGGAGATGCAATTTTATCAGGGCCAGCAGCTTTGGGCATTTCGACACCATTATCTCTTGGACCTCCATTACTTACTGCATTGAATGAGCACTTAATGAAGATCACAGTGATGTCTCTTGGTTGTGACACACTCAAAGCATCAATAACTAAGTTTAATGGTGATGGAGTAGGTGGTCATAAAGTGTAAAAAAATAAATAAATAAATAAAAAAGTTGGAAGTGAGGTCGCACTTTTTAACTTTTGATGATGGTATTTGTTGAAAACTAAACTCCAACACCATCCATGAAGAAAATGTTGAGGAAATCACAGAAAACACAACAATGCCAAAATTGCTGGAATTAATTATTTTCACAAAGTGTCATGGTAGCATTGCAGTCACATGCTGTCAGCGCTAAACAGAAAACTGAGCACTTTCATCTTAAAAAAAGATATTAAATGTATAACATAATGTAATAAATATATCAAAGCCGTAAGTCATTGCTGCTCTTAATCTCACCAGCTATGAATAGACACCACAGGGCATCACAACCTCTGCCACCACGTAACCTTTTAAGAAATGAAACAACAGTGTTGTCTTGCCTCCTTCATGCGTTAATACATAATATAAGAAACTACTCAATGGAGATGTGTGGGAGTGTCTTAGTTGTATTGTTTTATTTTACATATAGGTTAACTGAGCAAGTTTTGACATACACAATTACAATTAAGATCAATATTGTATTTATACAATGTCAGTGATGGAAAAAGCAGTCTTTGCAGCATGCCAACAGATTAAGCATTGTAAGCATAAAGAGGAACTCAGCATCAGTGCATGTCAGAGAGAGAAAAGTGCTCATCCTCTCTGGTTGTAATATATTCGGAGATGTTTTGTTTGTGTAATGACAATGGTCCATTGTGCTCCATTACATATTTAAATACATTTCACCTGTTTAAAAGGATGATGATTGTGAATGGTCTTATCATATTCTTTAAAAACAATTATGCATATGACACAATAACTTGTCACACACTCCTTTAGTTGCTGCTTGTGATGGAAGCATAACTTGTATCAGCTCTATGAATAAGCTTATAGGGAATCCGTGACTTACCAATTAAATTTTCTGAAGAGTGGGAGTTTGGCAACTTGCTTGGAGCCTCAACAGTGAGTGAAAGACTTAACTTAGAAGGGACTGCAAAACAAGGTTTTTTTTCTGAAAAAGTGTCACCAGTTTTAGCCTCTGAGAATATGCTCTCGGGACTAATCCTTCACCCCTAAAACATTTTTGACAAGTCTGATATTTGGAAAAATAGTGAAGAGGAGAGAATTGTGAAGCTTTAAAGAAAACATTTACACCAAAAGTCACACACGGCAGAAATGACAAATTCTTAAAAGGGCCAATTGCCCAGAAGAGGAATCAGCAGTTTAGAAAATAGGATTGAGAGTGCAGAACATATTGTGCTTTTGTTTTGGAGATTCTCCGCCTGTGGTCAGCACACTGAGGCCAATCAGGTTGAGCGTGCAAACTCTTAACATGAAGCAGTGAGGTGGAACCAGTGCTGTGCCGTGAGGGCCTTCAAAGCACACTCTGCTGGCTTCAATACTATAAAAAGCACTGACCCAAAATTACAACTTCATTAAATTATTAATTATTTATAATATTTATGATCCATCCATTTTCCATACCGCTTATCCTCAATAATCGTGAGCTGGAGCCTATCCCAACTGACTCTGGGAGAGAGTCAGGTTACCCTGAACTGGTCGCCAGCCCATCGCAGGGCACATGTAAACAAACAATCATTCACAATTACATTCACACCTTTGGGCAATTTGGACGTTTTTCAATTAACCTACCATGCATGTTTTGGGGATGTGGGAGGAAACCGGAGTGCCCGGAGAAAAGCCACGCAGGCACGGGGAGAAGATGTAAACTCCTCACAGGCGAGGCCGGATTTGAACCCAGGTCCTCAGAACTGTGAGGCAGATGTGCTAACCAGGCAATCCACCGTACCACTAAATATTGATTATAATTTGTATAATATAATAAAACAAATATATGTCTATAATAATATATATTAATTTATTTCCAAGTCTTTTGTCTTCATTTCATAGCATGTGTTCATGTGCTTTGCTCAGCTTCTCGTCATATACAGTGCTGTAGATGTAGATTTTTGGGGGGCCAATCAGATTTCAGCTACTAGTGTTGCCATAGAAATTTAATCTGCTCAAGGCCTTCAGAATCCCAAGTGCTGACGTCAACCAAGTCATACACACACACACACACAATCGTTGAAATGGTCTAACCAATCAAATTTTATATTCACCACTATGCGCCTTCACGCAGGCTGAGTCACGTTGATATTTTTTCCCGTCCTCTGATTGGTTCAGCTAAATAGTCCTCTGATTGGTTCAGCTGAATATGTGCATGAGAATTGATTTAACGAAGAGGACAATTTTGGACATGATTAAAAAATTAAAAAAAAAAAATTTCAAACTCGACTTTGTGGGGCTAGATCAACCAACATATTACTGGCTTGTTTTCAATCCGGAAAAGATTTTGGGGCACTTTCAGAGCAGCGTATGGTATCGGCTATTTTCCACAGACAGCCAGGATAAAAGAAAGGAGGTCTGCTGCGTCTCCATCAGCATCTCCGGTGAGTACTATGTATTTTATTTAAAGTTTTGAAATTTTTTTTGTCATGTTATTAGATAAATATTGATTGTGAACTGCTATATTGTAGTTTATACACGACAATCACTGTAGAGGTTTGGAGTTGATGGTGTAGATAAAGTGCTATAAAAGTGCAGTCCATTTACCATTTACCATTTACCATTTGTTTGGAGGTGATGTTTTGGAATATAAAGGTAACTGTACTTCTTCCTTCAGTACTCATGGCATTCATCCTCAAATATGGGCAATCCCACTGTCTCTTCTTTAATGCAACACAGTTATGCATGTGTAGCATTTTAGCCCGTTATTTTTGCAACGTGATGGTGTTATTAAGAGGTGGATTACGTCACTGAAGTCCCAGGTCCCAAATTCACCATCCGCCACTTTATGGAACAAAAGAAAAACACGTATTGTCAAGCTTTCCCTCTTGATGTCTGCTTGTCTGCTAACCTAGTAGCTTCTGTGCATACATTTGTGCTAGATTCAGATAATCAGAGCAAGAGACACTCAGAGGAACGTATCACACAAAGCCACAGGAGCATGGATAAGGAACTGCGCGAATATGAAGGAAATGATTGTTTAGATGTAAAAGTTGAAAGTAGCAGATGTTGTGCTGACAGTCAGTTCCTTGCTTTGTTTACTGGCGCTTCTCCAAGCGTTGCTGCTTAATGAGAACTTCCAGGTATTCCCCCGAGACAAAACATTTTTAGGGTTTCTTTTCTGTCAACAGTAAATTCTGCTGTAATTATCTTTATCCCATAGCTGATCCTCTGGTCACACACCATAATCATTACTCCGCCACAATAAATGCACCTCTGTGACAACAACCAAATGCAAAAATGTAACAGCTTGACTACATGTCAGCAGCTAGAGTGCACCCAACAATCCATTAGGGAAGATGGGGTGAGAGGTGCAATACACCCTTGACGCAGTGGCGTCTGCTAGTTTTCTCTAGGGAAAACAATATACATGTACTAATGTATACTTATAAGTATGTGTATGGCTGTATGTATATGTGTGTGCATGGGGTGTTGTGACGATTCGTTTTAACGATTCGATTCGGAGTGTAGCGGACATGCACGCCGTAACTTTGAGGAGTCATAGAGACTCGTGACTACACAGAAGATCCCCGGATGGGTGATGGGTGACCCGGAAGAAGCCTGAGTCAGACCCTGTCCGCACAGAAATCAATTTAAGTGCAAAGATAAGTTTTTATTTTTTTTAATCATTTCTATGTTTTAAAAAAATTATAAGCAGTCATAAAAATAACATCTCCGGTTTCCTCCCACATCCCAAAAACATGCATTAATTGGAGACTCTGAATTGCCCGTAGGCATGACTGTGAGTGCGAATGGTTGTTTGTTTCTATGTGCCCTGCGATTGGCTGGCAACCAGTTCAGGGTGTACCCCGCCCCCTGCCCGATGACAGCTGGGATAGGCTCCAGCACGCCCGCGACCCTAGTGAGGAGAAGCGGCTCAGAAAATGGATGGATGGATGGATGGATTATTCCACAATTTAATCAACATTCCCAAAAACATGTCTACAAGGTACAAAGATTTTCTCTACATTTTTAAAGTGGGCTGACTCACATTTTGAGCACCACCAACCACCAACTCACATTAGCTGTTTCTAGTCGGGACTCCCAGTTGACAGACAGACAGACAGTCAAGTGGGAAGTGTAGCGGACATGCACGCCGCAATTTTGAGGCGTCACACAGACTCGTGACCACCTGAGACCTCCCACTCCTCCACGCTGCCCTGCTGTGAGACGGCGACTAGGACTGGGCATGGTGTACGTCAAGTGGAGCTTAACCTAATTAGCAGCTTCCAGTCAAATCTTGATTCCTGTCTTCAAAAGACAGCTTCCCGGACCAAATGGTTGGGGAAGACTATGTGGTTAATATACACCGATGCGCGCGAGGCTCCACCCACTGGCGTTGAGAGGAAATGCAAGCGCCAGAACTTGTGGACGTGCCTTTGATGTTTGTTAACAGAAGATAAAATTTCCATTTTTATATCTTGCAAACTCTGTAGAAATATTCCAAATGTATGCCTTGGTATCTGTGTCCCCATTCTTACTTTGAGAGGTCCTTTACAATATTTTGAAAGCTGTTCATGATTTGAAATCAAACAGTACGAAATGTTGTATTGAACAATAAGCAACCCATCTGCCATGACCAAAGTTTAAATAATGATTCTATGCGTGAGATTACAAAGTTGGGAGTGTTTGAGATTAATATTATTTTAAAAACTCATTTACTCAAATTTGCAGACAAGATTCAGGTTGGTGGGCGTGGTCTTCTCCAAGTCGGGACTCCCACTTCCTATGCCCCGCCCCTGGGGTATTTAACTCTTAACTCACACCTTTCTCAGTGAGTAGAGTTGAGTTGAGGCTTCTTTTTCCTTCTGTGCTGGTAGTTCGCCAGTTCACCCCTCCCCCTTCTTTTGTTCCATTTTTGTCCTCAGGCGCCTCCGGGTGCCATCACGTGCGTGAACGCCCGCCGCAACCAAGCTGGTGGCGTTTTCGATCGAAGAAGTCGACCATGCGGCTCCGATGGCTTTCCCTAGCCACGATCGGTCGGCGGGGCCTCAACGAGCAGCTGCCGGCACCCCGGACGGATCCCGAACACCTCTGAGGGCCAGAGCTCGGCCCGCCACCAGGTCAACGGGCAGGGAAGTTATGAGCGGATCCCAAATGGGACAACAACTTTTCTTTCCTACTTCTTTTTATTTTTGTGCCGTCTTCGTTTCCGCCTGAGGTCCGGAGGAAGACCACCCCAATGACCAACTGATCAGCGTTCGTGAGTCAACACTGCAATCCTTACTGTGATGTACAACATCGGTGCATAATAATTGTGGGGAAATTATTAGCTTCATACAAAATCCCAATGTTGCCTTCTCTCGCTCTGACTCAACGCATTGAACGCTCACATGCTCATTTAGTTTAGCCCAGCGACCACACACACGATGTCCTCTTTTCCATTTTTGTACGCCTTTCTTTCGTTTACCCTCAGTGTTATTTTCTTTTTGTAGCTTGTAGTTGTAGTTGTGTGTTTCATTAAATATACCATAAAATTCCACGCGTGGTCGTATTTTGTGTGTGTTCTGAATTTAAGTAAACCTCTGTAACCTAGGACTCAAAATGTCGTAGAGTGTAGCAACCTACAGATTCTGAGACTGATTAAAAAGGTTTGTCGTCATTTCGCCTAAAGTTAAGCTTGAAATATTTTATGTGGTGCCCTTTTCGAGACATTAGTTTGATTTTTAACAATTAAATCCAAATTATGATAAACCAGAAGTAACACAAACATCGCTCCCGGCTTATTACTTTTTCCTAAATTAATTACAATTATTATTTCATAAATAATCGCTACAGGAGGATGATATTGGTTCATCTAGAATCATATGATCCGAAATAATTCACTGGTTTAAAATCAATTCAGTCACTTTTTAGCAAAAAAATTCAACCAGGGTGACTGTGAAATAAATACCTGCATAGGGAACAGTGCAGTTAAAATTTCCTAAATGCCTTTTGTTTCTTGTAAAGCTACCAGGCAAACTTAATTTTGGATATGCAATAGACAACCATTCATGGCAAATGCATTCACACTTTATTTGAATAAAGTGCAAGTGACATCCCTTCAGGTTGGATTAACATTCGATTTACCCGCTACTTCTGTTGTTGTTTTTCAACATAGAAATATTACAAATATTATGAATAAACACACTTATTGTAATTGAACACAAAATATGTAATGCTCAAATGTTCTAATCATATATATTACTTCCCAATCACATGCCACAATGTCTGCTGTAGTCGTTATAAATTGTAGCTCTGAGTAGCTTGTGACGTACAACTATGTCGTGTTAGCGTTTTGCTAAAGTTTGCCAATTATGGAATTTTGTACCTTAGCTCAAAGTGTGTTCAGCAACCTTTTAGCTCTTGTGTTGTCATGAGGAAAACCTGGTTGAAATAGACGTTTGGCCTTGCTTGCTTCTTGAAGTTATACATCAACTTAGTGGCTTCTCATATTACTTGTGTTCCCCGAGTTGTAGACGACAGCAGATAGGAAACAGTCTTCTCCTTGTTCATTTTTTATTACTACAAGATGCGTCAATAATTCTGATTTAAGCTTCAATCGATCACAAACTGACTGTTCTGTTTGTCTGAGAAGACATTTCGGCTCTAAACCGAGCTGGCTTCATCAGTTCATGCAGCAAGGCATGGACTCACTAGCCAGTGTTTGTGTGGTTATGCTCCAACTGAGAGAGACGCCCTACAACACGTATGGAGTCATTATTTTGGAATGCGAACAAAAAGGGGGCGAGCCGTTAAGCCGCCTGGCCTAGAGGCCATTGGCAGTCCACCAGAGTCATTGGGTGGCAACTCTCTCTCTCATATTCCATTCAGTTGTAAAGTAGTCGTGGAGTTACCTCACGGTCAAGACGGAATTACTGTAGTATTTTTGTATTTTTCTCTCTCTCTCTCTCTCTCTCTCTCTTTAACCTGTCCTAGTCAGCTGCATGGCCATGCAGAATGATGGATCTGTATGCCTTTTGTGCAAGAACAGTTTTGCTGTGCAACAGGGGAGTTTGAAATACTCCCTCTTCTTATTTTTCATTTTTTTTTATATATTCTGATGTTTATTGAATATTCAGCCGAACAGAAAAGGGTTTTAGGGGACAGACAGAGGGACAGGACAGACAATGGGAATAGGGGTGCGAACCACAGCAAAACAATAGACAGTCTAGATATTTGACAACAAGTAACGTTACAATGTCAGATTGTCGCCACCCACTCCCCAGGACCCAGGGCGGTCCCCTAGCCCAACCGAAGCACCCCGACCAGTTCCGAAGTCCCCCCACACCCAATCCCCCACCCACCCAGTGTGCCCCACCACCGCCACCACCCCCAAAAAGCATGGGGGCCCCAACTACCAACAGGGCCCAATGCAAGAGCCACCTGCCACCCAAAAAAAAAGGTCACAGGGAGAGGAAGGTGGGGAGCCAAGGGGGGATGAAAGTGGGGGACCCCCATCTCCCCAAAGGCTGACAACCAAGGAGGGGGGGTGCAGGCCCCAGTTGTTGAACCAAGAAAAATTTGAAGACCCACCACCCACCCTATTACTATGGTTACAAGGTCCCCGACTAGCAACCATTATCCCTGTACCATGATCATGTGCAGTGGGTTGTCGTGCATTAAAACTGGGGAGACTGGCAAGGGTGAGGTGAGATGGGGCAATGATGACCCGCAACCGTCACCTGCACTCTGGCCAACCAGCTCCCCAAAGGATGTGCGAATGTAAGTTGTGATATAACGTTAATAAACTAGTTTTTCACAGATTAGGAAGAATATATGCACCAGGGTATTGTTACATTACCTGTCTGGATGTGTGAGTATTCGTTGTTTGAAGGTAAATCCCTCCCATGACCAAATGCTAATATTAGCTAGTCTGTCAATAGTGTCCTATCTCATCTGATGAAAAGTAACAATATTCCTGTTTTTTTTTTTAAGCACAGCATGTCTACCATATTTATGAAGCGTGTTGCAGCAAGCTATATGCAGACCTACTGTAGGCCTAATCACATACTGAATGTGAAGTGGTACTGTGTTTTTGAAAGACAGCCAGGTTGTAGCAAATCAAAAATGTGCTCATTGTCTTTCAGCCCTTATCAATAAAAGAAAATGTAGGAGTCACAATGTTGTGAAAAATAAAGTCATCCTTTCATTTATCAGACGCAAACTTGTCAAGTATGAAGGCATGAATTTTGTGTTGTTGCTTACCAAAAACTCAAAATGTTCTTGCCAACAGCTCTTCATTGTCTTACATTATTGCTGTTTTGAAATCTTTTTTGAGTAATTTGAGGTTTTATTTGTTTATTTCTTCATTTTAATATGCTGGACCTATGTGCAGGATACCGGTCGAACCACTTTTGCTGAGGATTTAAATCAAATATATGTGCATTTTTCCAGCAAACGAAGAATTCATTCATGATCCCTAACTAAAAACCACTGAGGAATAAATTATCCCAATGTTGACAAAGTGAAACCTTTCAAATCTCTGGCATCACCAGAAGAACATAGTGTAATTGCAGAAAGGTTAAATATTACTTCTCACATCAGGAGAGACAAGAGAGTAGTTGAAAGCTTATGAAATATGATATGAATGCATAGCATAAATATGACCTGACAGTGATGCATACAAGAGGCGTCTACCAAATATAAGCGACATCAAGACGTCAAGCCAAGCTTTAAAGTGATGAAGCGCAACCATCGCAACGTGCGCAAACAGCCAAACCAGCGCGTCTGCAGAAATGCGCAAAGAAACCTCATTTGCATTGCATGACTTTGAAGTTCAGCCGTGTTGCTGTGTGCGTCACCGGCTCTACAAAGATTCCTCGTGATTAGATCTATATGGATTCCTCGGATGTGCTTGTGTGAGGAGCCCCGCCGAGCCAAGTAGAGCGGAAAGGGGATTGGGGCGCATGGCGGGGTGGGGGGCTCCCATACATGCAGCCGATAAAGGGTTCCATTGTATGGCTGAGTGAAGGCTCATTTGCGCTCTTAAAGCCTTTGGGCGATCCTCATTAATCTGTTGAACGTGTGATGACAGAAAAACTAAAGCCTCTCTCCTCTCAAATGCATATATCAAGATGCCATAACCCCGAGAGAGAGGGCTTCGTGAAGTCCACGTGCCCGTTGAAGCCATTATGTCAATGAAATGATCATTACGCACATTGTTTCACTCCTACAATAACTGGGTATTCCTAAAGCCTCTCAAGCATGATTAAAGAGAAAAAGAGAGCCGACTATGTGCAACACAGACGCACTGACACAGTTGCGTAACTCTCATTCATGCTGGAACCACACACACGCGTGTAACGAAATTAAACACACGTTACCGTGAAAATCTTCCAAGTGACTTCAATCAAAACTTATGTTGTTGCCGTCCACTGATTTGTGAGTTTGCTCCTCTCGCTTCTTTGTTTGCAACGAGACACAATTAGGACGAGGACGTGTGCGGACGACAAGTGCGCATTTGAACTTCCACTTTGCAGCCTTCCGTCTCCATCCAGTCGTCCGCTTCAGACGCTGTCCAGAGGCGAGTGGTGCTGAAGGGCTTTCCTACTTTCCCTCCTCAGCCTCCCTCCTCTGTCGAATCCTCACTTTGATTGCGCAATTCTTCCCGCCCACAGAGGGAGATTTTTACACCAATCACCACTATAACTATAGCGAGCTGTGTGCTTGAGAGACTTGAGAAAATGGCACCAAATGCGCTGCGTTAAAAAAAAAAAAAAAAGGCCAGTCACCCATGGTATGACGGATATCGGATTAATAATTTCAAGAGTTCTTCATAAATGTTTGAGCCTGTTCGTGCTTATCCACTTGATCAGTTTGATCAGTGAGGTTTAAACAAGTTTAACGCGCTCCCGTCAGCTTTTACTTTCAACATCTGTTAGTGAAGCGCCCACCTGCGTCTCTTTGGGATTACTGCAGTTTTTGGTCGTACACCGCACGCCGCACACGCTTCTAGATGATGACGTGCACCTTTCACGTTCATCACCTCTCGGGGAATTTCAACGTATTCTCATTGGAATCGCGTAGCGTGGGTTACTTTCAATTGTGCAACACACAATATACTAAGGCACTGCAAATGCTACTCATAAATCTCCATAAACAATCCTGTTTCATTTAAAACAAAGCAAATATTTACGTGTGCAAATGCTGAGAAGCATTCTGTTCAAATATACTGTTAATGTGTGACTGTTTCCACCATAAGATACCCAGTTAAATCGTGCTGCATTTAAATCACATTTGAAGCTTTCAGAATTACTTGATGAAAGAACAAAATTAAATGTAATCTATTTAAGATAAGATATTTCAGTTGATATCTACTAATACATATGAATAGCAATGACTAAAATGCCCAAAGCAAAAAGATAGATCTGTTAACATAAAGTCTGTTTCTCATTGCAGAGAGTCAGTTTCAGCATTATCATTTATAATGGCTGACTAGTAAATATTTCATGAAACAACTTCCTAAATGCATTATATAGCAAAGCAGAACCAATATGCAGGACTGTTTTCCCGTATTAACTTCAAGACTTGAGTCCAATACTTATCTTTCATAAATGTTTGGCCAGCAAACATTTTGTAATTTCCTTCAGTCCATTCATTAGTGATGCTCAGCTTCAAGTAATAGCATGCATTCATAGCCACTCAGTTAAGGTGTGATTGCGAGCTTGAATGTACAGTGCCTTGAAAACAAATATTTGCCCCCTTCTCAAATTCTTTTTTGCAGTTTCCCCGTTTTAATGTTCAGACCTACGGAAGCGCTTCCGTACAGACCAATGTAAATAACAGCCAAAGATAACCTAAGTCAACATAAAATGTAGTTTTTAAATTGTGATTCTATTTATAATGGGGAAAAAATATTCAAAGCTACCTGACCCTGTGTGAAAAAGTAATTTTTTTTTTGGTTCATATTCACTGATCACACACCAGCTTGATTGCCTCCAGACCTGTTCAATCAAGAAATGACTTAAAAATAACCTGTTTGACAAAATGAAGTCAGCCAAAAGATCTCAGGAAGCTGCAACACAATACCACGATCCAAAGAAATTAAAAACAGTTGAGAAATAAAGTAATTGACATCTGGAAAGGGTTACAAAGCCATTTCTAAAGCTTTAGTACTTCAGCGAACCACGATGAGAGCCATTCCCCACAAATGAAGAAAACATAGAACAGTAGTAAACTTTCAACTTTCAGCGACAACTCTTACAGGAGGTCACAAAGGAACCCAGGACAACATCTAAAGCACTGTAGGCCTCAGTTAAGGTCAGTGTTTATGACACAAAAATAAGGAAGAGACAGAGCAAAAATGACATCCATGGCAGTGTGCCTAAGCAAAAACCACTGGTGACCAAAAAGAACATCAAGACTTTTCTTACTTTTGCAAACAAAAACAAAAAAAACATCTGAATGATTCCCAAGGCTCTCTGGAGAATATTCTATGGATTGAGTTTACAAAAGTGGAACTTGAACCAACAATTCTGCTCTTTACCAGAAAACCCTAAAGGAAAATGTTCAGCCATCAGTTTGTGGCCTCAAGCTGAAGCGCACTTGGGTTCTGCAGCAGGACAACGATCCAAAACACACCAGCAAGTCAACTTCTGAATGTCTTAAGAAAACACAATGCAGGTTTGGAGTGGCCTAGTCAAAGTCCAGACCTGAATTGACAGCATTTTAAGTTTACTTGTGTGTTATGTTTGTCTGATATTTCCATTTGTTTGATGAGCTTCAACATTAAAGGCTAACTTCTACTGTGTAGTCATGAGGTACTATTTTATGTTTGGTTCTCATGATGTATTTAGGAATAATTATAATGTATGTGTTTCATTCATCTCTGTGAGGATTTTGAGTAATCCAAGAGGAGCTGCATTGTAAACTCTGTAAAAAATGGGGAAAAAAAGGCTTTGGTCACAACAGAACTGACAGTTAGTTACCTTTGTCAAAATGTACTTAACATTCCATAAGCGGAAACATCAACATCATTTGTTTATAATGGCATTCATGGTGGAAATGGGACTGAGACGAATTGTATGAAAAATGAATGACATAATCTTGAAAAAAAAGAAAGAAAGAGAAGCACAAACTATGTTATCTGTTCAACCAATTTGTTGCTGAGTAAATATGCTATTCTATTGTAACATGTGTTTCACGTATTGTATGTTTTCTCCTGCCCCTCGTCTCATTGAACGAAACATTCCAGTACAGCATAGCTGGAGGGGAACTAATGTCCAATATTTCAGGAAACTGCAACCAACCATCCATTCTCCAGCCACGCTTTTCCTGTAGCGCTTCTCCTTCTTCAGTTTTCGGGCAAAGCTGGAGCCTATCCCAGGTGACGGAGGGACAGCTAACTGACTAGTCACCAGTCAATGGCAGGGCTGGAAGGTGCCTGTTCCAGATGACTTCGGGTGAAAGGTGAATGGCATTTTGAGCATCAATCACATCAATCACAGGGCACATAGTGTACCTCGCATAGGCAGACCATTGACACTCACGTTCGTGCCGTCACCGGGTCGGAACTAAACCCGCAGTGATTGAACCGTGGTGCCGCAGTATCTTAATGGAACTACTGTACACCTGCATGCATGATGGACTCTCAAGGGCTCACTCTCGCTGAAATGGGGCAGGCATTAACGTTTCATTCCAGTTCTTGATGTTTTTTTCTGAGATAGAATATACTGCCCTCTTTTGGTTGAGGGTGAAATTTCAATCATCCATACTGTATTGTCAATCGCTTATTTTTAGGGTCATGGGTGAGCTGAAGCCTATCCCATCTGCGAATTACAGGGCACATTTAGGCAGTCATTCACATCTCTGTAGTCAACGTTTTTGGAATGTGGGGGGAAACGGGGAATCCAGAGAATATCCATGCTATGCTAACATAAGAAGAACATGCAAACACCACGCGGGAAGGTCCCGGCCGAGAGTCGAAACCCAGAACCTTTGACTGTAAGGAAAACACCATGATATCCTCCATGCTGCCTCAATCATGTGAAATCAGCGTTGAATGCTTTAGTTTGAGGCGAATCGCTCAATGGTAATAAATAAAAAATGTGAAAAGATTTGTTCAACCTGCGTACACTGACCTAACAAAAATCAAGTGTAGAAAAAAAGAAAGGCAAATAAGGTTAAGGTCAATCATACACGTAGAGTGATAGTAATTGCTAAATATTGTACATCATTATGAAGTTCAAATAATAGGTACAGCAAATAAATCTAAAATAAAAAAATGATAAAGGAGGAAAGCCAACCAAAAAGCCGAAAAGGTTCTAAATGTTCCATGCACGCAAATGCAGAAAGCACTGTCAGCTTTCAGTGACTTACTGCCTAATTTTTATGATGTTTGTGTGTCTTATTTTGTGAAGAGGGATTAAAAAGTCAAATTAGGCCATTTGTATGGATAATTCAAGAAGGCCTTTGAATAATTTTTGAAGACAGAGTACAATCAGTATACAAATATTTTAAGAACATTTTGCTTTTGCTGACTTGAGGACAACAGATTTCCATCCCCTTAGCAGCTCATCTGTTACCAAAATACAGATGTCTCTCCGCTACCTCGACCTCTCTATGCCTTCAGAGCCTTGCTCACACATAGATACTATGAAGGCCACCTGTGTGTGACGGAGACAAAGTACCACATTAAATAATAATTTTAAAAATCCCCCCATAAATAAGGCTTGGAAAACTTTGTGCAAACAACAGATGAAAGTTTCCATCTGTGATACAACAGATGGCTTGTACAACCAAAATATATATCAATACATCAGATGACACTTTAAAAAGTCAACTGGTAGTGCACTGTGTACTTTTGGTCGTGTGGTGGCACTTTCTCCATGGTCAACCCGCGTCTTAAGAGGCGGGTGGTGATGGAGGTCACATCAGCAGCGAGACAGGCAGAATAGTTCCGGGCACGGTGCCATGAATCTGTCTGCCTGCTGTCCTGCCTCGAAACACTGCAGCCCTCTGCAGATGTAATTGCCACTGCAGGTGGCCCTCACCGCAATAAGCATTCATCAACTGAATGTTAACCTCTAGGATGACTCCTCTTCGTGTCGATACTTGTGACTTTGTACTGTGTAAGGTTATGCTCCTGGCACGTGAGATTTACTGTAGACGCCCAAAACAAGAGTGGTCCAGTGGTCAAGCAACTTTTCTAAAATGTCATTAAAAACATGATCCAAAAGTCAAACAAGAACCGAAAACACAGACAGAATGAAACAAAGGTCAGTGGCCTGGTATCAGCTAATCTCTCTCGCTTTACTCTTTGTGTTTTTTATTTACTTAGCTTGTCCATGTGCGTGTGTGTTGGTGTGCATATACAGTATGTCCTTTTATTTCTACTTCTGTCTTCTTCTGTCCGAAGATACCAGTGATGATTAGCCAAAGATTACAACTGTAATGTGGATCTGTGTTAATTTTAATGCCTTTTTCCCCCGTCATAGTTATTGTCAATGATAAAACGAGATGATAACTACATAAAAATGCATTTCCTGGGACGAAGCCAATGACAAAACTGAATGACATTTTTGTCAATGAATAAAAACGAGACGCAAATGTCTGCCAGAGACAAGATCCAATCAAAACAAATTTTGTTTTAAGACGCGGGAAGAGAACCAATCAGAACGACGTGGAAGGGAAGTAACGTAGCCGTTAAAGGCCTCTTTGGTTTCTCATTTTTGCTTAAGAACTTCCCTTTCCTTTCCTATCCAAGAAAGATGACCCGGAAGCACGGGCTGCAGAACAACTTTAAAAGTGGGCGAGGGGAACAGTAGCCTACTTTTGGGGCACATTTGACCCCCCGATAACCAATCGTCGGCGGGGGGCTGATCGAAAATTGTACTTACACCATGTATGTAGGTTAAATTAACTTAAATTTCAATTAAAATGAAGGTCTAAAATCCTCCTGGCACAAATTGTATTCCTCGTGCTTAGCCCTCAACCATTTGGGTGTGGGATTCTCGTCACGCTGCGGCTCTCGACCTGGGTTGTTCCAAATTAGTTGTTAGATATGCGATATCCAATATTCACATCTCTCCTTGGCTTGCATGTGACTGGGTTGTTCTTTGTGTGATGCCATGCATGCAAGACAAAACCATAAAGCAGCATAAAGAAAGAGGTTCCCTTGGGGATTTCAATAGTATAGCTTCATGTAATACATGAAAAAAACAATTAAATGAAAGGAAATAAATCGGTGACAACCATCTTGCCAGCTAACACCAACGATTTGACTAATTTAAATTAGGTTTAGTCAATACTGAATCCTATGAATAATGAATGTATCCAATTTTTTTCATCTTGTGAATGTGTAATTTACTATACTTCGTCAAAACCGTACTGTCAGTCTAAAAGAAAGATGATCATTTGTCCCTTGCATCTAAGCCACTGCAGCCGTTTCTCAACATACTTTTTGTGTGTATTTGGATGCTTGTAGATGTGAAATTTCACCATTCCACTCACCGTGTGAAAACTCCAGAACTAGCGTGGAAGTTCCACTAAGTCAATTATTCTCCCATTCAAGAGGGCTTTTTTTGGTGCAGCAAACTGTCTTTTTGATGTTTGATTGTCTTGTAAACCTGTGCTTTCTCAATAAAATTCAAGTGACTTCATCTTGAATTATAAAGGAAAAGATTTTGCTCGCTGTTACTGACAAAAGATATATTTGCCATTTGAGCGGGAGCCAATCCCAGCTGACTCAGTACACCCTGGACTGGTCGTCAGCCAATCGCAGAGCAAACAACAACTGTGTAATATTGTATGTATTCCTGTTGTTATGTTGTTGGACACGTCAAACTCTCGGCTCAATGGTCATCAGAGTTCAATCATTCCTCCATATTTATAAAACAGTGGAGCAACCTTGAAAGATAGCTGTTTCTACTTTTTTTCCCATTTATACTACAGGAACACAATTGTTTGACCATTCATTGCACCTTTAAAATCCATATTGCAGACAGCATGTGGACCAGATATTCTTATTCTATATTGTGGTCATACAGTACAACGAACCATTATCTTTGCTTGTCATGTAGAGTGCTTGGCCTGTTATTATTTTTGGAAAGAAATAATAGTGCTACGCGTTTGTTTTTTGCGCTTAAATATTTTGAGAAAGTATCATCCTAAACAGCAGCTCCAGCACCTAAGATTCAACCCATGTTCATGGTTTATTTATAAACAAATATGTCATCTAACTTATAATTTACTTTCCTCTCCCAGCTTCCAATAAAGAATGTTCAGTCACATCTCTCTTTGCAACCATTCATCTTGAGTACAGTACGCCTCAGAGGACTTCACAGGGAACGAGTATCAATCAAACAAACAACCCCCCCCAAAAAAACATGCACAAGATGCACAAAGCAAGGCACAAACCCAGCAAAAAGGCTGACAATTTTAACATGTTGTAAACCAATGTGATGCAGTATGGTTCTTTCCACAGGGTCTACAAGACAAACTTAAATTAAAGTTGAACCTCTAGAACTGTGATTCTCAACGGGATTTTGGGTGGGTAGTGGGAAGCTAGTAAGAAATTCTTGCTTTTTGCTCGGCAACGAACTACTTTTCGTGGAGGTGTACGAATATCGGTATGTGGTCACATGTCGCGAGAAGGCACCCTCGGGTTGCACAGTACTTACTGTTTTTCATTGGATTGTTTTATTTTCATGGCCTAAAAGTGTTTTTCATACAAGGATTAACTATAATTATAACTAAATTGCCCGTAGGCATGACTGTGAGTGCGAATGGTTGTTTGTTTCTATGTGCCCTGCGATTGGCTGGCAACCAGTTCAGGGTGTACCCCGCCTCCTGCCCGTTGACAGCTGAGATAGGCTCCAGCATGCCCGCGACCCTAGTGAGGAGAAGCGGCTCAGAAAATGGATGGATGGATATAA
Organism: Phyllopteryx taeniolatus; assembly: GCF_024500385.1. Classification (NCBI taxonomy): domain Eukaryota; kingdom Metazoa; phylum Chordata; class Actinopteri; order Syngnathiformes; family Syngnathidae; genus Phyllopteryx; species Phyllopteryx taeniolatus. Next base: position 41,283,915 of record NC_084502.1, on the reverse strand, counting down.
CTTAACTGAGCGGCACGGTGAACGACTGGTTAGAGCGTCAGCCTCACAGTTCTGAGGACCTGGGTTCAGTCCCCGGTCCCGCCTGTGTGGAGTTTGCATGTTCTCCCCGTGTCTGCGTGGGTTTTCTCCGGGCACTCCGGGTTCCTCCCACATCCCAAAAACATGCATGGTAGGTTAATTGAAGTCTCTAAATTGCCCGTAGGTGTGAATGTGAGTGTGAATTGTTGTTTGTTTATGTGTGCCCTGCGATTGGCTGGCAACCAGTTCAGGGTGTACCCCGCCTCCTGCCCGATGATAGCTGGGATAGGCTCCAGCACTCCCGCGACCCTACTGAGGATAAGCGGCTCAGAAAATGGATGGATGGATATAACTTAACTATTGCGTGAGTGTATGTTAGTGATGGACTACAGTGCGCGCCAACGTAGGTACTTGTAGGTATTTGTGGAGCAAATTGCGGGAGAGGTGGTAGCATTCTGACCATTTGCACGCGTGTGTATGCTGCACTGGCTTAAACAAACACTTTTTCCTATGTGCATGTAAATAAATTAAATAATAAATAATAACATTTGTGTCTTGTGTGTATGTGGCCCTGTTAAATGGTAGTTTATGGAACACGTTTCATTTAGCCAGAGGCAAACCCTTTCAGCTCCCTATTTCTCATTTTAGAAAAGTTCTCATGCACTTCTTGTAATCCCGTTCTTCGTGGTCTGGCCCATTGATGTCAACTTTGAATCGGGTTTTCAAGTGCCTCACTTAGAGTCTGTTGCAAATGGGTGTCTTCAACTTAGTACAATCAATTCAAGACTTTTTTATTATTGTGATACAAACATGATAGTGATAGTGTGTTTTTGATCATATATTACAGTTTTCAGTGCAGAAACACGTGGCTTCGTATCTGCAGTCTGGACAGTGTGGGCGATTGCAGAAGCAAGGCTCAGGGCATAGCACCCTTAGAATGGCTGAGCCAGGTAAACTTGTCCTGGCGCTGGAGATTAAAACTCCTGCACGTGTGTTTTGTGGAAAATCTAGAAAGATCAATCAAAATGATTTTAACACGAATATGTCGCCTTTGTGTGTGCATATAAATATAAGTTGACGACTCGCTAATCATGTTTTTGGCATCTCGTCTGCCAATCGGCCAATTTAAAGAGGACTTTTAACTTGAGCGTCGCTGGCTAAACAATCCGCCAGACTATAACGCTCTACAGAGCAGGAAAAGGGCAATACAGTCTTCATACATCTACGCGAGTCCAAGAGTACGAAAATAAGATGGTTGTGGATGACAATAGCGGTTACCCTTGCTAGCTTCTCCCTATTCAAATAACAACTAGTCTTAAAGCATTTCTACAAGCAGGACCACAGGACTGACGGCGAGGAATGAGGGCAGTGGCGTGAAGTGAAGCTGAATCTTCATCACCGAACAGCGTGCAGACAACAACTGTGTGCTAGTGACTAGGACTGAAGTAACAGGATAGCGTTTTTAGCATTGCATTAGAAAATGCATGAACTATAGCCATTTTGCATTTGTACTACTAGCATGTTGACACTAACCACATTACAGTATTCAACAATAACAAAAATGTATTTAAAAAAAGAACAAATAATATCCAAAAATAACTTTAGATAACAAGACCGAGCTGCAACACCCCCTGTAAATAAAGGATTCTATATGTTCTATAGCTAGTTTTATCTGATCACTCCAGTTTTCCTCAATTTGTGAAGTGATCTCTTAAGAGAGAGAACATTCTCCTTTCTTTTTCATCCATCACCACAGATCATACAGGGTGAAAGTGTTGTCTCCGTTCACAGTGTGAATGTACATCGTACATGAATGTAATCTAATTCAGGGAAATGTTCTCAGCTGGATTCGGCAATCATTGTGGTCCTTTCCATCATTTTATCAGCAAAACCACAAAAACACCTCTACAATCACAATCTACAGGATAAATCATCTTTGGCGGTATTCATTGGAAGCAGCTGCAGCCAGAATAAACTTGGAGTGTATTTTTTGGCAGATGAACCTATACAATGTGGGAGAGAAGGATGCCTCAGATGAACCCAGGAAAATATTTACACATAGAAATGAGGCTTAGTCAACAAGCTTAGCAATGGCAGTTGCAGAAAAAAAAACACTTTTCCTATATTAACACCTAAACATAGATTTTGATATTCTAGTGATATAAATGTACAGTATACATCCCAATGCAAAGACCTTCATTATCTCAAACAGAACTATGGCTTATACTGTGAAGATACAAAATAAAAATGTGCACTGAACATTCTCGCTTATCTTAATTGCTTTTACTTGTGAGAGTTCTTACCAATCCATCAAAGCTCAACTGCCTTTGCAGCAGCACTAATGAAGATTGGTCAGGGTGGGTTATCACGGCCTGTGTGGTAATGAATTTGGTATCAAACGGAAAGGCCCATTTTGGCACAAGCACATGATAATGGTTTGCCTCCAAAGGATGTAGCACAGAGTTAAATCACTTTAAATTCTGTTAGAGTAGTAGGCTATAGGTGATTGGAATAAAGAAAATCCTAATAACAATCATTTATACACTACATATAAATATACCTGTATATACAGTACATATACATATACAGTCTGTGTCACATTTTGTGATTTCGCACCACCCTTTGACTTTGAGACTCGAAGTAACCTTTAAGTGTAAGATTAGTTGGAAATGATGCATGTACCTCTGACCTGCGAGTGGCACAAATAGAAACGTCAGGCTTGTTATTATTCTACCCTCCGGTGAAGTTTTTCTCACACTTACCAATGCCTGCTCCAATTACGCCCATGTCTCTCCTTTCCTCCGTTTTCATTAGTTACATCCCAAGTGACCTTTCTATTGCCGTTAGCAGCAGTCAGAGGTGTGTGCGCAAGTCAGTTATTGATAGAAAGACGAAGGTCATGACCAGCAGTTGTCTCGGAGAGGACTTTAATCGCCCCAGAAAGTGAGGCCAGAACCCAGCCTCTGCATGGACCTGTTTTGATTACTGACTGAGGCTAATTGGCTCCTCATAGTGGCTGCCAAGCCGGCAGGATGTCACACTCAAGGCGAGACTTCCTCGGCTGTCTCCCCTCTGTGCCAGCCCCATTAACCTTCCCCTTCCACCTTTCCTTTACCTTTTATGTTCAATTAAAGGCAATGTTGAAATGTGCTGCAGTTGTACATCTAAGAGTTACACAGGGACTATAAGAGGAAATAATTGCACCCTAATTTACTATTCAAGGGCCAATCGGCATCCTCTAGGTGAAACATTTCTGTGATGTTGGTCTCATTTAATCCCTTAATGTGTTCTGTAAGGGTTCCTTGTGATATGGAACATTTGTGAAATGTGTGAAGGCATACTTGTTTGTGGGTGTCTGCAGTACAGCATACTGCATGTTCTCAATTTTCAAACCAAACACTGCTTCACATCAGGGAAGCTAAAGTCTGTAAAGTAAAAGCCTCGCTTGGTTTTTCGCCCTTTGGGATGCTGTTGAGCTTTATGTGTTCAGTATTCTGTAATTAATCATGCCACCTAACTGCATTAACAGGCTCCCCTGTGGTTAATTGGACTGCAGCTACCGAAAGTGCTAGGCGATGATTTATTTAGTGGGCAGGTGCAGCACCACACTGCCCTCACCTCATTCTGCCCCTCCCTCAACACGTCCCTACAGAGGATGGGTGTCTCACTCCTGCACTCAGCTACACCTGGCACATCTTTGTCCCGCACGGCAATCAACGTTGAGGGCGTATTTTGAAAATGGACCGCAGGGTGACAAAACAAGACGGGCATATTGAATATTTATGTGCCGGGAGAGTTCACAAAGTCGAAGCGAGTGCACAGAAAGTGTTTCATCTTTCCTGTGCACTGGCCATTGCAGTATGTATCCTTCACGTTCCCTCTTCATAGCTTATTCATTCATTTATATGTCATGCACTGAGATACTCCCATAGTTTTTGAGCAAGCGCAATATATTCTGAGGTGAGAGTTATTTGCTCCCATGACGATGGGTCATGTAAAAGAAACCATTTAAAAATAGTAATTGTAATAAATCTTGGAGAGCTTTAATTGACTCACTCAGTTAGCTAAGTAGCTGGCCGCACCCACCAAATCTAATTTAAACTCCAAATATGTATGACTTCAAATGTGTAGGTCATGTAGTCAAGTAGTCTGATGGCAGAGCATGTGTTTGTGTCATTTGTGTTCACTGACTATGAATTCCTTTGCAACCACACATGGCATTTAGCAGATAATCAGTCAAAATGGAGAATGGACCTTATAATCCATAGATGCAGGTCCCATTCATCAACATTAGAATTGCACTTTCTCTTGTGAGACTCGGTTGCAGTGCTGCCGGCGTACCATTACCCTGGGATAACCACACTTGAATAGTTAATGTGGCTGTGAGGCCCCCTCTGCATTACAAATGGGCCCATCCGTCTCACCTAGACCCCCGTGGGTGGCGGCGGCCAACTTCCTCCTCAGCAACTCTAATCATTTATCAATAGGCAGCTATTTGACACCCGCCAATGTGGGATACCCAACACTGTGATGTGGTCACGAGATGGACATCCTGGTGTCAGAGAGATGATCTGTCAGGTGATATGGGTACGGACACCAGTATGGGACTAATAAAGTCTCTGTCACTCATTTTGCCATCGTAGATGTAGAATAAGGGCAAAGAAATGAATCAATCTGAATTACCGTAAAATGTGCTACTGGCATGTTTGTGCTGGAGTAACCGCAATAACAATGCTAATTTGTGTTAGCATGGTATTTCGTATTAAACTAGAAGACTTGCTAATTATAATGGCAGTGATGCTGTGTTGAAAGTACTAGGCTGATTTTTTATGGAGACTGATAAAGAGCTTGAAGCGAGAACATTTTGCCTCTCATTTGGAGAACTCAGCTATCTACCAAACTCATCGCTGCACGTTCAAGGAGGGCACGATAGAGAGAAAACTGCCAACGGTCGGAAATGAACCCAAGTAGAAACAGCTCAAACTTATAAAAAATAATGCCGCAACAAAATAGGCACAACAAAATTCATGAATTATAAATTTGGGGTCTTTTGGGGGTTTTTTTTTTTTTTTTTATGGTACATTGTCATGGTTGTTCGTCAAGATTAATGTTGCCGGACAGAAAGAGAGCACCTAAATTCTCCCTGCTTTAAAATCGTCCTACTGTATGTCCCTGCTAATATTTGTTCCTCTAGTGCAGTTTGGGCTGGTGTGAGAGGCAGCAGTGCCTTTTCTCTATAACCTTCCTGACAGGAGCAAAGCAATTACAGTGGAATCAATAGGACAAATTTTGAAGCGACTCAACTGCGGCTGAGCCTCGCACCTGTTTGAAGAGTAACTTTGTAAACACCGTTATTCCCCAGCCCAGCCAGCTCTTATTTGTGGTGGTGGTCATCACATTAGTACTCAGTGGAGGGAAGCTGCGCTCCCTTCTCGGTGTCAATAAGCACGCTGATAAAAGTGAGCGCAGATTGTCTCCAAAAGTAACAAGCACAGATGTCCCCCGGACACTCGCCCGCCTCAGGGGGCTGGCGCTGCCATGCTTGGATGTGACTATGTGGCAAAGGAACGCCTTCCCTTTTGATCAATCAGGTAAGACAGAGGGTGCAAGCAAAAAAAAAAAAAGTATATCCTGATGCACCTCCATCGTGCAAAGTGACTCATTTATAAGCGTCCGTTTGTTTAATTTGCTTTTTCCATGACCCTTGTTTACCTTTATATAATATTTTTGAGACTCCTACACTCCTGCCTTGCCTCCCTGCTTCCCGGCACTTGGGTCCTCCACGTTTTTGCCTTGCCTTCCTCGCCTTCGAAAACCCCAACCGTGACACTGATCTTCTAATGCTTTCTTTACTTAAAATGGATTTCCACCTGATGAGCTTCAGCACAGGAATGGAGTTGTAATTTCATTCAGATGCTTTGGATTGTTATTAGTAAATAGCAAACTTTAACATTTTCCCCTACAGTGGTAACTGCGTGGCAAAAAAAATGCTTGTATTCTTTTGCGGTATATCTTAATTAATCAAAGAAGAGTACATTATCAAAGTGAAGTCTAAATTATTGCATGCTGTTACGTGTTGAAGTTGTACACTATTATTGTATTGTAATTTTCAAATGACATCATCAGTTGAGTACTTTGTGTGTCAATAAAGTTAGCTGGGGGGAAAAAAAGAGTGAAGAGCTTGTTTTGCTTAGTACATGCTATACAGTATGTGATGATTTCACACGGTTCTGGGTTTCACAGCAAACCACTGCCCTCTGGTGGATTATACTGTAAAATTACGTCTTGCGAGGCCAAAAGTACTCCAAGAGTTGTATGTCAAGTGTATCAACACCAGGGGGTGATATTGATTTAGTTTGTTCGTTGTTGTCCCCCCCCAAAAAAAAAAAAAAAGAATCAAAAAGCGCTGTTTTAATTAAACCTCTGGGCTCTATGCACATGCAAACTCCACACAAGCGAGGCCGGATTTGGATCCGTGTCCTCAGAACTGTGAGGCAGATGTGCAAGCAGTCATCCAACGTGCCGCCTGTAAGATACTATGTACATCATATTGTTCCTTACGGCTCCATCATGGCCATTTTTGGCCCATTTAAAACCGTGAAAACTACATTATCTTTTAATGAATTAATGAATTACATTATGTATTATTTGGGGGGAAATTATTTTATGCTTCATTGGCCTTATGTGATCTAACAAGCCCTTTAAAGGTTACAATTCTAAATTTGAATGATGTGTTCCTTTTCATTACCTGGACTGATGCAAATGAAAAAAATATCAAGAGGTGATAGTGGGGGTGGGGGAGAATATGTTTATATGTACAGTATATCACATTTACAGCATTTTGAGGAATGTACAACCACAATTCCAATTAAGTTGGGACGTTGTGTTAAACATAAATAAAAACAGAATACAATTATTTGCAAATCATGTTCAACTTGCTGGCACGGTGGACGACTGGTTAACACATCTGCCTCACAGTTCTGGGGACCGGGCTTACAATCCCGGCCCCACCTTTGATCCCTCAGGCGGCACTGCATCAAAAACCGACCTCAATGTGTAAAGAATATCACCACATGGGCTCAGGAACACTTCAGAAAACCAATGTCAGTAAATACAGTTTGCGGTACATCTGTAAGTGCAACTTGAAACTCTACTATGCAAAGTCCATCCGGACTGTTATGGACGCAAAGTTCAAAAGCCAGCATCTGTGATGGTATGGGACTGTGTTAGTGCCAATGGCATGGGTAACTTACACATCTGTGAAGGCACCATTAATGCTGAAAGGTACATATAGGTTTTGGAGAAACATATGCTGCCATCCAAGCAACGTCTTTTTCATGGACGCCCCTGCTTATTTCAGCAAGACAATGCCAAACCACATTCTGCACGCGTTACAACAGTGTGGTTTCGTAGAAAAAGAGTGCGGGTACTAGACTGGCCTGCCTGCAGTCCAGACCTGTCTCCCATTGAAAATGTGTGGCGAGAATGGAAAATAATTCCACCTGCAAAGCTTCAACAATTAGTGTCCTCAGTTCCCAAACGTTTATCGAATGTTGTTAAAAGAAAAGGTGATGGAACACAGTGGTAAACATGACCCTGTCCCAGCTTTTTTGGAACGTGTTGCAGCCATAAAATTCTAAGTTGATGACTATTTGCTAAAAGCAATAAAGTTTATCAGTTTGAACATTAAATATCTTGTCTTTGTAGTGTATTCAATTAAATATAGGTTGAACATGATTTGCAAAACATTGTATTGTTTTTATTTATGTTTAACACAACGTCCCAACTTCATTGGAATTGGAGTTGTAAAACAGAGGTGTGCATTTTTGGCCGAGCTAAGAGGGAGCTTTTCCTGTTTTTCTGTCACTGCACAAAAGATAATGCATAATAATCAATGCAAGGGCTAACCAGTTATATATATCTCAGACTGCATAGACTACTGACAAGAAAGAGGTGGCACTGAACAGGGACTGATGTTAAGAACTACCATCCATCCATCCATTTTCTGAGCCGCTTATCCTCACTAGGGTTGCGGGAGCCTATCCCAGCTATCTTCGGGCGAGAGGCGGGGTACACCCTGAACTGGTTGCCAGCCAATCGCAGGGCACATAGAAACAAACAACTATTCGCCCTTACATTCACACCTAAGGGCAATTTAGAGTCTTCAATCAACCTACCACGCATGTTTTTGGGATGTGGGAGGAAACCGGAGTGCCCGGAGAAAACCCATGCAGGCACGGGGAGAACATGCGAATTGCACACAGGCGGGGCCAGGATTGAACCCCGGTCCTCAGAAATGTGAGGCAGACGGTCTAACCAGTCGCCCACCGTTCCACCGTTAAAAACTACCAAAAATAAATAAATTAATTAAATAATTTCATGAAAACGAAGTGCAACATAAATGTAATGTAAGAGTTAGACACACACAGACACACATTCAACACTCTACAGGTAACACAAGCACACATGAATCATGTTACATCAATCCTAATCGTTCATGAACATTAAGGATTAACATCTTTCTTACACCAACAGTTCAACATTGCATGGTGCAATGCATGCTGCCAACCATGCGGCTTCATAATTCTTCTGCTTTCAAACTTAGCCTAGCATAGCCTAGCATTTGGTGACCACTAATTTATTGGGTTGTCATAGAAAGTTGCTTAATCCAATATTTTATTGTGAAATAACACAGTCAATTGGTGATTTCACAATAGAATTATTGATATAGTACTTTAGTGAGTTTGTCCATTTCAAATTGATATACAGTATGTTACTGTGTTTTTGCACCATAGTTTTTTGTTTTACAATACTTAACATCAATTTAAAAAATTACAGTAACTCTCTGTGCGTTGTCAACCAAAATCCCGAAAGTTAATTACTGGATAATCACTTTAAAGTATTTTACTGTATGGTATCCGGTAAATAACTGCAGAATTGACAGAAATGTCTAACAGTGTGAAGCCTATCCCAGTTGACTGGATTGGTCGCCAATTATTCACAGAATTTAAACTACATTCAACTTCTAAAAAAAAAAAAAAACTACTTTATTTGTAATAATAAACTGATGTTGGTGTGAAGAGTCTATTTCAAAAGTATATCACAAGTTGTTTAGACACCATACCAAAAAAAAATAAATAAATGTACCGGCATTATCAGATAACTCCCAACCCTTTATTGCTCAGTGACTGTTTTTTGTCAATGTCTTTATGTCTCAAAAGTGTTCTATGTCAATTGACTGTCTGTTGTCGTACTAGAGCGGCTCCAATTACCGGAGACAAATTCCTTGTGTTTTTTGGACATACTTGGCAAATAAAGATGATTCTGATATAATAACAAATGTATAGACACTCACACCTGTGGACAATATAGTCTTTAAAACTAAGTTGCATGTTTTTTTTAATTTTTTTTTTTATTTCTGTGAAAGGAAGACGCTGTACTTTTAGTACAAATTCTACACAAGCACAGGGCGAACATGCGTGCAAACTCCACACAGGACGGCTTGAGCCAAAATTTGGACCCAGAACCTTCGAACTAAGAGGCAGACATGCAACCCACTAGTTCACTGTCAGTTACAATACAACACTGCACACTTGAAATGGAATCCTTTTGATACACCCTTTTGAATGACCCCCAAAGGCAACACGAGTCTCAAGTGCACTGGACTACCGGAGCTCCCGACCTCTGACCTCCCACTCACAGCGCCGTGTGAACAATGTTGCACATTTAGATTTGAAATGGTGTTGGACATCACGTGAATAAAAAGTGCAATGGAATTCACTTTCTTAAATGAGTCTTGAACTATGCAAAAGGTGACTTGTGGCTCATGCCAAGGATTGTGGCAGTTGGTGCTGCCAAAGGAAGTTTCAAATATAACTCTGTTTTTACCCTTGAAAATATCAAACGCTTGAGTCATAGGGTGAGTGATGCTTTAAGCTAAAAAAATTCAGGATGTGGCGATGTAAAGTTGACTCAGAGACGTAAGAAGGTAAAATGAAGTAGTTTGAGAGCTCCAGTTATTGTCTGCATACGGTACCTTCACATAAATACAGCACTGTGTTCACTAAACAAGCTGCACGTGCTACTTCCTGTGTTTGTGTGACTCAGATACTACTCATAAATGGCCCCATCCCCCGCCCACTAACCTCCATCCACCCCCTCTCACAAGGAGAAAAGACGCCCACACATGCGTTTGTGTCTCCACCCACCTTGCTTTTCAACTACTCCCACACTGCCCTACCACAGTGGATGTGCACTCTCCTTCCCTCCTTCGTGTTTTCTTCGTCCTCTCTTTTGTATGAGGAGGAGGATGTGAGTGGTGTGTATGCACGTGTGTTAGTCATGTTCGGCCCCATCCAGGGCCAGGGGCGCCCCAATCAGGGAAGGCGAAGCCCGGGCAGGAATAGATGGTTCCGTCCACATCTGTGAGCCGGTTCGGCTGCAGCGGCCATTGCGGTTTACATGCTGCGCCTTAAAATGGATTGCTAGAGAGAGCGTGCCAGAGAGCAAGATGGATGAGCATTTAGGAAGAGGGAAAAGGGCAAGAGGACCTCAGTGGGGGGATGGGTGAGCATGCAAAAGTGGGCTAAGACCCCCCCTAACCATCCCTCCCACAGAGATGCTTAATAGGATTCTGTCTGCCTTGAGCTGCTGCACAGTTCAAGAGCCAGGAGACGATGAGCGACGCATTTGCCTCTTGTGAGATTTGATTTGGATTCCAAACCGTCTCACCAGTTGCTTCGATGGCTTCTCTGAACCACAGGTTACTATTAGGCCACTGCATAACAAATTGGTGATGGCGGCAAATGTAATCTCAGAAATCAATCTGATAACAAGGATTTGAGTGCACTCACTCACTGCAATTTACAACCGCTAGAGCCAGGAATGTAGGTTTACATCGAAGTTCCATTTAAAAAAAAAAATAAAAAAACATCACAAGGAAAATGCATTTTCACCTTAACCTTCATCAGCAAAATTATATCAATAAAATCTTACAAAATGGTGAAAGGATGTGTGGAAATATCGACTGCCTTTCCATATGGGAAACAAGTTTGAATTTACTACTCATGCAAAAGACCCTTCACTTGTTTTGCATTGTTGCTCAGTCCCCTTGTCGGTCTCCAGGTGGTGCCAATGGCTGAGAAGCACAATCTTTTTCAGAGAAGTCCACATAAGAGGAACTATTTCCTCCTCTCCATCCACATTCTGAGGGGCTGGTGTGGCAGAGATGTGTGATTGCGTGGGGGATGGGCCTGAAGTAGTTGGGGAAGATGGAGAGGAAGGAAGTGAATAGAGTAAGAAACAGGGAATGAAGGGGGTGGCATGCAAGGCTCGCACATGCTGAGCAGAACATTGGCCTCATTCAGAAAAACACCGTCCCAATTCATGCCCTATCCCATCCACCCCTCGCAGCCAGCCTCATCACACATGTACAATACAGTCAATATTTCATATCAGGGTAGATTAAATAGGCCTTGTCCACAGCATAATGCTTTCAAAGCCAAAAGTTCTTTATCTTTTTCCAGTTCTAATCACTTTTTAACTTGCATGTCGGGGAGCTGCAGATGGGTGTGTCATTTACAGTACATTAGAAACTGTGGTGTGATACCAACAGTAGTGGGTTTGCTTCGGACACAGTCTGGCCTACATCCACCACACCCGTACGACACACGTTAGATGTAAAAAAAAAAAAAAAAAATGGAATGTGAGAATCCAAAACTCTTTTACCACTCATGCAACTGTTATTGTCATTGTGCAGTGTACCCGTACATAGCCAGTCAAAAGTAGTCAGCATCTAACGATTGGTATGATGTAAAGTAAACGTATTTACAAATAGTGCAGTCTGTACTAGTGCTTGTGTAGCTTACCACGTGTGCAATACTATTGGAAAGTTAACAACAAATGGAAGTCATGAGAGAGATACACAAGACAAGGGAGGGCTCCTTTTACAATAAGAATGGAATAACATTTTAATTTGAACACTACATATATTATTATTATTATTATTATTATTATTAAACTTTAGCATATACCAAAAAATCCCACCGATTCAAACCCTGAATGACACCCAAATTATTTCCACATTCCCCAAATTCCCACATTACACAAATTCCACATTTTCTCACATTAAAGTGCATACATTTTCACACATTCAGACATATTCTACATTATTCCCTCCTTCAACATTTCTTGACTGATTCAAACTCTTCCAATTTCAAAGTGTTCAGTTCATTCCACATCATTCAATATTTCCATATGATTTCATTCAGCATTCAAACGCAATATCTCGAGAAATTGCATAGTCTAGTTATTATTATTATTAGTAGTAGTATTTAAAGTGAATCAGAGGCAGCTTGTTCCCACCAGCCATTACTGTACTGAGCTAACAATAACATCAACACTCATATATTGCTGCTTTGCACATTCATGACTACTACTGTACATATAACATGTGTGCCTTACTGCCATTTACACTGCATGGGTTAGTATAGTCTAGTATAGTTTTTATATTATTCATTTTCTATTGTATTTTTTAGTCTTCAAATACAATCTTGAAGTTGCAGCCCAATTGTGTTGTACTGTATATGCACCATACAATGACAATACATTTTCTCAATATTATCCATCCATTATCTGAGCCGCTTCTCCTCACTAGGGTCGCGGGCGTGCTGGAGCCTATCCCAGCTGTCATCGGGCAGGAGGCGGGGTACACCCTGAACTGGTTGCCAGCCAATCGCAGGGCACATACAAACAAACAACCATTCGCACTCACAGTCATGCCTACGGGCAATTTAGAGTCTCCAATTAATGCATGTTTTTGGGATGTGGGAGGAAACCGGAGTGCCCGGAGAAAACCCACGCAGGCACGGGGAGAACATGCAAACTCCACGCAGGCGGGGCCGGGGATTGAACCCGGGTCCTCAGAACTGTGAGGCTGATGCTCTAACCAGTCGTCCACCGTGCCGCTGTTCTCAATATTATATTATATTATATTATATTATATTATATTATATTATATTATATTATATATTTCTAATGGAATGATGCCATAAAGAGTGCAAGTACAGTAGTTCATTGATATTTGAAGAATTATCAATGAAATGTACTATAAATAATTGTCCCGTTTTGGTCAGGCTTGAGTCCGAATCGATCATGTAGTGTTTTCAGTGTATTTATTCTGCACCTACATTATGTGCACAACGACTTGTAAAGTGACCAACAATCGATGTGAAAGAAAACAATGAAGTTGTGATTGAAGTGTAGGCATTTGGCTATATATACAACCCCAATTCCAATGAAGTTGGGACGTTGTGTTAAACGTAAATAAAAACAGAATAGAATGATTTGCAAATCATGTTCCACCTATATTTGATTGAATACACTACAAAGACAAGATATTTAATGTTCAAACTGATAAACTTTAATTGTTTTTAGAAAATAATCATTAACTTAGAATTCCCATTCTTGCTTGATGTACAGCTTCAGCTGTTCAACAGTCCAGGCTCTCCGTTGTCGTATTTTACACTTCATAATGCGCCACACATTTTCAATGGGAGACAGGTCTGCACTGCAGGCAAGACGTTGCTTGGATGGCAGTATACCTGTATGTACCTTTCAGCATTAATGGCGCCTTCACAGATGTGTAAGTTACCCATGCCATTGGCACTAACACAGCCCCATACCGTCACAGGTGCTGGCTTTTGAACTTTGCATCCATAACAGTCCGGATGGTTCTTTTCCTCTTTGGCCCGCAGGACTCGATGTCCACAATTTCCAAAAACTATTTGAAACGTGGACTCGTCGGACCACAGAACACTTTTCCACTTTGCATCAGTCCATCTTAGATGAGCTCGGGCCCAGAGAAGCCGGCGGCGTTTCTGGGTGTTGTTGATAAATGGCTTTTGCTTTTCATAGTAGAGTTTCAAGTTGCACTTGCGGATGTAGCGCCGAACTGTATTTACTGACATTGGTTTTCTGACGTGTTCCTGAGCCCATGTGGTGATATCCTTTACATATTGATGTCGCTTTTTGAGGCAGTGCCGCCTGAGGGATCGATGGTCACGGGCATTCAATGTTGGTTTTCGGCCTTGCCGCTTACATGCAGTAATTCCTCCAGATTCTCTCAACCTTTTGATGATATTATGGACCGTAAATGAAATCCCTAAATTCCTTGCAATTGTACATTGAGGAACATTGTCCTTAAACTCTTTGACTATTTTTCTCACCCACTTGTTCACAAAGAGGTGAACCTCGCCCACCTTTGCTTGTGAATGACTGAGCAATTCAGGGAAGCTCCTTTTGTACCCAATCATGGCACCCACCTGTTCCCAATTAGCCTGTTCACCTGTGGGATGTTCCAAACAGGTGTTTGATGAGCATTCCTCAACTTTCTCAGTCTTTTTTGCCACCTGTCCCAGCTTTTTTGGAATGTGTTGCAGCCATAAAATTCTAAGTTAATGATTATTTGCTAAAAACAATAAAGTTGATCAATTTGAACATTAAATATCTTGTCTTTGTAGTGTATTGAATTAAATATAGGTTGAACATGATTTGCAAATCATTGTATTCTGTTTTTTAATTTATGTTTAACACTTCTTTGGAATTGGGGTTGTAATATAAATGTCATTTATCATTCAGTAATGACAGCCAAGGTGGCACAGTAGATGACTGGTTAGGACATCTGCCTCACAGTTCTGAGGACCGGGGTTCAAATCCCGGCTTTGCCTGTGTGGAATTTGCATGTTGTCCCTATGCCTGCGTTGGTTTTCTCCGGGTACTCCCGTTTCCTTTGATTTGTCCGTGGGGTGAATGTGAGTGTGAATGGTTGTTTGTTTGTATGTGCCCTGCGATTGGCTGGCGACCAGTTCGGTGTGTATCCCGCCTCTCGCCTGAAGAGACCTGGGATAGGCTCCAGCACGCCCGCGACCCTAGTGAGGATAAGCGGTATGGAAAATGAATGAATTAATGAATAATTAAAGCCATAAACCTCCATTTTTTAGGGGCAGAAGTAGGGATGGAGTACTGATACCAGATATCGATATCCAGCCGATACAGTCTTATTTCGAGGTATCGGTTACTCGTGAAGGCTGCAAATACCAGTAACCGAAACTACGAAAAAAAAAAATAAATCTCGCATGAGGTAAGTCCTCCTCACCAGTAGTTGATGCTACACGGTTTGACAGATCAGTGAATCATCATTTGTGTCAGAAAGGAAGAAAGGTATTTTGTTCACAATTATCTGTCATTGTGTTGATCGAACTGTTATGTATCAAAAGTACTAGTGGTATCGGTACTTCGTATCGGTATCGGTGAGTACTCAAGTGTCAATACTCTTACTGGTATTGGTCTGAAAAAAGTGGTGTCAAACATCCCCATTGGCAGGAGTATTTGGACAAATGAAGGACAATATGTTGATTGGCCATGTGTGCTTCATCCCCTTGTATCTTCAATACAAATTAAGATAAAAGTCTAGAGATGATACCCAGTTTTAAGTTGGCATTTATTTTGATGAAACTACCTAAATGAAGTCCAAGAAGGTCTAAATGCAAGTGAATAAAATAACCATTAAGCTGAGAAAGAACTACATTATAAATCTGTGAGACAGAAAACAATAACATTAGGTTGGCCCAACCAGCAGTTTGCTACATTCTTAAAAATAAATAAAATACACAAGTGTGCTCAACAATATCAGTAGGCCTGGAAGACTACAAAATACAACCAAAGGGGATGATTGAAGAAGAATTTCCTCTGTGGAAAAAAAAAAAAAAAAAAACTTTCACAATATCAACAGAAGTCAAGAATATTCTGGAGAAGGTATTATAGTGAAACTCTTCAACCAAAACACAAGTTCCTGAATGTAAATACAGAGGGTTCAAACATTACAGAAACCACCTAAACAAGCCTAAACATTTTTGGAACTCTTCTTTGGACAAAGGAACCCAAGATTAACTTGTATCAGATTGACGGGAAGATGAAATCGCGGAGAAGGAAACGAACAGCTCACGATCCAAAGCATATTACCAATTGGTGTGTCAAACATGGTGAAAGTCGTGATACTATAATACTTTTGAGCCCCTGGAAATTGAGGTACTCTCCACGAAATGGCCTTAATTTATAAATTGCCATAGTTGTGTGAAAGCAAAAATCTAAACGTCCCTTCAATCTGATCTCGCTTACACATATATATTGATGATATTGAAATATAGTGTTGATTAATTGTACACAAATTAATGGAAGAAGAAAAAACCAAGGCATTTACTAGTTACCGAAACATGATTTGTATATTCGTATATGCCATAATATAAAAAAACACTAATGTGATTTCATAATTATGATCAGTACAAGATATGAGAAAATAGCAAAGGTTTGTAAAGTGAGGCTT
This sequence comes from Phyllopteryx taeniolatus, assembly GCF_024500385.1. Classification (NCBI taxonomy): domain Eukaryota; kingdom Metazoa; phylum Chordata; class Actinopteri; order Syngnathiformes; family Syngnathidae; genus Phyllopteryx; species Phyllopteryx taeniolatus. The sequence goes on along the minus strand of NC_084502.1, from coordinate 41,267,516 downwards.
ATTTGAAACAGAGATAAAATGCTCGGAAAATAAATCCCTACCTACACTTAGTAAAACCCTTCTCGGGTAATATGTGTGGCCTTTCTTAAATGAGTATATACTGTGTATACATTGTATAGCTGCCATAATAACAAAACAGCATCATCAAGTGCTTTATTGTGGACAAATGTCATGTATAATAAGCAAGCATATGAAGCTTTTTGTTTGAACACTGCCCTCCCTCCATTGTATACAGGCGCATTTGTTCAACAGTGGTTGTAGTGTGCGCGCTGCAAGTTGTGCACACACATTTGATTGTGTTGCCGAGTCAGAGGGGGAGAGCCATTGGGCCCATCCAGTGCCGTTGGTGGCCCATTTAGCCTATCTCCGCCCCCAGCCCTCTTGCTCCCATGAGGGCGGCTCTTATATTGCCCCAAAACTCCTCCCGACTGGCGCCTTTTTTCTTTATCTGCAGAAGAGGAGACGCGCATGCTATTTATAGGACCACGTTGGGACAAACCGCTTTACCTGCTGGTAAGAAAAAACGCGTCGTATGCGGGGGAGCCTCTTCCTCGGTGCAGACTAGCTTTCCATGCCTCACGAGCTTGGATTGAAAGGGGGCGGGCTTTGTGTGAGTGTGTCGACTCTCCGCGACGCTTTGTAGGTCGGCGCAGGGCTCTTTAACCGGGCATAAGCACCGGGCTTAACGGGGATATTTCGCTGTGTAATTTAGACCGGAGGTGGCACTTGAGCGGCAGAGGTGAGTGCACATTTTGCGGAGAGCGACGGTTGAAAGACTAGTTGGTAGTGCCCAGGCTCCGGTGAGAGGAGGCGACATGCTTTTCAATGGGAAGCCGTCTATTGTTGCTGTCGCGCAACTCGGTGGCCCGCTCGCACTGTCGGGATCGCTTGGATTTTATTTCGTTATTTATTCATTTTTAAACACTTGTGTGCACATATAAGAAGGGTACGCTACCAAGCTTCCCCCATTTATTGTGTGTGTGTGTGTGTGTGTGTGGGGAGGGGGGGGAGGTTGTGCATACATGTATGGGCCTGGGGATGCGGTCGGTACGTGAATGCGACCCTGAGGCCTGCGGCTCATGGCTGCACCGTGCAAACCGGCGTGGGCTTCGCACATACGACCTAAATAGAGCCGCAGGGAAGCGTTGATTTGGGAGCTGGATGCATCGTGGCTTTGCGCCCCCTCCCCGCCCCCCATCCCCCCCAGCCCCCCATTTAAGTGAGCTCAGCGGGTTGCCTCGCAAGCGACTCTGACCAGGTGTGGTTTTATTTCCTAGGTGTGAGAAGTAAACATGAGCGACAAGGGGACAGTGGCATCTAAGGAGAAGGAGACTGCAGAGAAGAGGGGTCGTGGAAGACCCCGCAAGCTTCCTCAGGTAAAAGAAAAAGGATTGAGGTGCATCAAGTTTGCATGACTCATCAGTTCTGGGAATGTAGTCCTCATTGCCAACGTAGGCAGGCGCGCACACTATCCCCAATTGCGTCCCCCCTGCTTTGATTTGCATCACATGACTGCGACTATCCTTTATAAAGCACATTTCAGTGTCTTTATTTTCTTTCTGCCAGTTCACAGGTAAAAGGCCCCATTTGCATGCATGCTTCAGCCGTGATTGATGGGAAGTGCACACACCCCCATCAACAAACTTCCTGTGTTTGTCAGGAACTTGTAACCCAACACCCCTAAACCGGTTTTAACCCTCTCAGACATACATCTGCTCCCTATACAGTGGCTGACACTGTGGCAAGGTTGAGACTGGCTCGTATGGTTGTCACTCTGCATGGTGTATTGAATTGCTTTGGTGGCTATGAGCTGCACTAGTAAACAAGCGAGAAATCCAATCAGATATGAGTGTACTCAACCGGGCTCACAAGTGCAGGTTGTCATAAGAACCCTGTAATGGACTTGGAGGAGATGGTGCTTTGTTTTTTTGTAATTGTGTTGGCTGCACAATTCCTTTTATTGTCACATATTGCAGTCTAGGAATGTTTAGGTGTGTCTGTATTTCATTGAAATCATTTACAGTACATTTACAAGCGCAGAGTGAATTGTATGCCACTCATTCGTCACTCATTTACTGTACTTTTCCCATTTTAACATCAGTCCCATAAGTTTCAGGAGCCCAGCGGCTCGCCGACTCCAAAGAGGCCCAGAGGACGGCCCAAGGGCAGCAAAAACAAGTCCAAGGGCAAAGTAAGTCCATGATGTCTGCATGCATCACGTCACATAGCAGCAAAGTATTGACTTTAGTGTCTGCTAAGTCTGGATGACCATGTCATAGTCAGAACATGATAAGGCCTGCAAAACTGAATTCTGGTTTTAGACTATTTCGTGGCATCGAACCCCTCTCAAGGATATCCCGCAGTTCCTTGTGAAATATCTCTTTGCTGTGGCTACTGGTTCCCACCTGTCAAAAATAGCCACGCAAGGCTTTCCTATTGTAAATACCGTTTTCTTGACAGGAAGTCCAGAGTGATGCTTGCAGTGTACTTCCTGTCCTGCAGCATCCTGCAGCGTGTCATGCACAGCATTGGGCGACGTAGCTGTAATAGTGTTTCCACATTGACACCAAACACCCCCCCACCCCGCACACAGTCCTAGTTCTTCTCAGCCTGTTGTCTCCATAGCAACAGCTGATTTTCTCCCTCGCCCTGAACCCTCTAACACCCTCATGCGCATTTCCCTGGCTGCTACTGTACAGTACATGCGAGGGAAGGCAAATACTCATGCACACATTTGTGATATAGGGTTAGCAAGGAAGGCCAAGTGGCCGAGGGTTTATGTCTATGCTCACTTCCACCAGCTGTCTCTGAGCCTTGGTCCAGGTGGCCAGCGAACTGGAGTGCCCTCTGTGCAGTTCCATTTGGCCTGCAGATAATAGCCAATGAACCCAGTGCCCCTTGTCCATATCTCTTTGCAGAGATTCTGCTGCCACCCGCAGGCGGTCAGAAGCAAAACAAATATTGTTTAGCATTGACTCTATTTACAGATTTCCCTTCAAGACAAATAAGATTGTTGCTGGTGTATAATGCTGTTTGAAACCCTTTTCACAACATTTAATTTTGACATTGGAAGACAGACCATAGGACAGATGCATTTAGCATGATTGCACAAATACCAAACTTTTGCACAGCATTGTAAATAACCACACTTTAACTTTTTTCCCCCCAAGACAAAGGCAGAACCTGCTCCTGGTATAAAACGTAGAGGAAGACCCAAGAAGGAGGTAGGAATTTTCTGTCCTAACTGAATTAGAGTTGGTATGGTGATTTCAGGGCACAATATTTTCCACACATCCATTCCAAAATCCTTCAAGATGAGTCACGTTTTATTCATAAAATCTTTTAGATTTTAGACTGCTGGTAATCGCTGCTGCTTGTCCTGCAATCAGATGGGTGACCTAATCTCTAGAAATTAAATGGGGGGCTTTCTGTCACAAGATGGTGAAAGAGGTTAAAGGTCAGGCACACACTCTGTGTACTCACCAACCGAAGCACTGAACCAAACATCCAAAATTGGCAATTGTTGCTCATATTTAAAAACGAGACCTGATACAAGACCCCAAATTTGTTGACACTTTTGATCATAGTTTTCAACCAGTTTACTTAACTTTTCTACTTGGAACCCAGAAAAAAATAGTAGCTGTAGCTTTTCCTCCAAACAAACACTTATTCATAGTCCATTTTAGATAAACCACCACTCTAGCATTTCTGTTAGCAGTAGCTGTGTAAAAGTTGACAGTGTGCCACACCAGCACCAGCATGCTGTTCCAACTAGGAAGTTTGTGGTTTCGTAGTAAAAGTGTGTTACGCACACGAGTAGTTCTGTGTGTTCTCGGACTGATTTCTGGATCACATTAGTCACAAGGAGCAATGACTCGTAGTTACACCGCAACTTATTTTTATGAATGAACACAGCCAGTTGGGAATGAGTGAAGGAAGTCGGATGCCTCATTGTGACTCATCAGTCCGCCATGAGTCACTGAACCCTCCCATGGTGTTCTTCCTGCCACAGTGGTTTGTCAAGATTTAGGATAACATTGATCATGTCAAAGAACGCTTCGTTGAGACCTGAGTCAGCATTTCTGTTCAGCGCTGACTGAATTTGTCTCCGTCTCATTGTAGGAAAAGGAAGAGAAGGCATCACAGGAGTCATCTGAGCAGGAAGAAGAGGAGGAAGAGGACCAGTAATACACAACGGCATGCTACCTCACTCAACATACTGACTTACTGTTAACCGTAACTGGACTGTATCTCCAAAACCAGTGCCACTTTCAATGACCACTGTTCCCGACAGGGTCCTTGGCCCAAACAAAGGCTAACACAGTCCATTTTTCATGCAACAGCACTGGATAAAACGCTGGACCTTGCTCAAGCATAGATCTAAGTATCACATGACAGCCGACAGCCCTTTTCTCTGTGTCATGAAATCACAAGTCTTTTATACTGGAGAAGGTGGGCTTTTAGGGGCCTAGTGTTTTCTTCTTTTTTTTTTTTTTCCACCAAAAGATGTTTTTTTTTTCTCTTTTTTTTTTTTTTTCTTCCTCTCTCGCTCTTTACTCAGTGTTACTTATTGATTATACATGAGCTGGTAGGGGCTGTAGATTTTCTGTTTTGTACTGGACAAAGGTGACTTTTACCAATACTCGTCGTGTTTGTGTGACGTGGTTTAACCTAACCTTCGCATCGTATGCTAGTTGGAGTTGAGCTTCAGTGTTTAGGAGGTCGTCACTGGTGATATATATAAAAAAAATTCCCGCCTCTTCCCAGTGTCACCTCTCACAAGTAGAACATCTAGGACATTTTAGGTTTTAGCTTCTCAAACGGCCTCCTCTGTCATTGGTGTGTAGCGGGGGAGACAACTAATGTTTGCCGTTGCTTGTTTTTCTTTTTATTATTTGTTTGTTATTTTCCAGTTTCATACCATTTAAAATCATGTGTGCTGCTTCTTTTCAAGTGTTGTCATTTTAAAGTACTATAGGGTTCCAGGTTGACAGCATCAGTGTCGTTTCTTCAGGGAGCTTTTACAGACGGTGTTTTTGCCTGCGCACTCGCCCAGTCAATTGAAAGACAAACTGTATAACCACGAGCTTAATAATAAAATCGAGAGTTGTTGGTACTTTTCTGACAGGGCTGCACATTTTTTTTTCTGCCACCTGCACCCACTTCTTCACCTAGCATGGCTCCCATGTCCTTCCTTAGTTGTGGTATGCTGTTTTAAAGATGTGTTTTGCTTTCTGCAACAAAAACAAAACAAAAAAAAAAAGAACTTTTTAAGTGTCCACTTGGCAGTTCTTCCACACACCTCAGCTGCTACAACCTCCGTAATAAACCTGAAAAACTGCAAATTGAAAACACAATACCTGGAGTTTCATACCTCATTCAGCAGGTTATATCATTGGATTTAACTGTTGTTTTTTTTTGTGACTGTGTACTCTGGCACTAGTCGGACAGGTTTCTGTACTAAACGTTTCTTTATATATATATATATATATATGTGTATGTATATATATATATACCTGGTTGAAACAGGCCTCAACTGCAGCTTGAATATTGGCTGGTGTGTTTGTGTGTGTGTGTCTGTGTGAAGCAAGTCAGCTTGACAATTGTGTTTGCTGACTGATAGTTTAGCAGATTATTTTTCTTCAGGTGCACTGAAACATTTTAAGGTTGGACACTTTTCCTGCTTGTTTGGCCAACAATTGTTATGAAGTGGTCATTTTGTCCATCAACTTCCCAAAAATCTGATTCACATCACATACTGACATCTACATCTGTTCATTTATATTCTGTAAACTGTTGAGGATGGGATCATTCTTTTTAATGGACACCGTATTTAAATGTACAATGTATATATTTTCTATGGTGCCCTACGATTTGTATGAAATAAAATGGTCAATAAATATAATTTTCTGTCATTTTTCTGTTGTTGCTGAAGGCAGGACTCGAGAATGCTTTGCTTTGAATTTATTGTTGTTCAAGTTGACTACATTTGGCTTTTCGGTGAAATAATAATAGGTGAGCTAAGTTTGACCTGTTCTTAACTTTTGAACACATACGTCCAACAGTTCCATGCTTATCATTTTGCACAACTTGGTGTTCTCCAACAAGCTCAAAGGCAAAATTCATCACAGGTGTATGATCCATTATTTGACCAATGCATATACCACTAGCATCTGGCCAACACCTATGTCCATCCATCCATTTTCTGAGCCGCTTCTCCTCACTAGGGTCACGGACGTGCTGGAGCCTATCCCAGCTGTCATCGGGCAGGAGGCGGGGTACACCCTGAACTGGTTGCCAGCCAATCGCAGGGCACATACAAACATCCATTCGCACTCACAGTCACACCTACGAGCAATTTAGAGTCACCAATTAATGCATGTTTTTGGGATGTGGGAGGAAACCCACGCAGGCACGGGGAGAACATGCAAACTCCACGCAGACGGGACCGGGGATTGAACCCGGGTCCTCAGAACTGTGACGCTGACGCTCTAACCAGTCATCCACCGTGCCGCCCATCCATCCATCCATTTTCTGAGCCGCTTCTCCTCACTAGGGTCGCGGGCGTGCTGGAGCCTATCCCAGCTGTCATCGGGCAGGAGGCGGGGTACACCCTGAACTGGTTGCCAGCCAATCGCAGGGCACATCGAAACAAACAACCATTCGCACTCACAGTCATGCCTACGGGCAATTTAGAGTCTCCAATTAATGCATGTTTTTGGGATGTGGGAGGAAACCGGAGTGCCCGGAGAAAACCCACGCAGGCACGGGGAGAACATGCAAACTCCACACAGGCGGGGACGGGGATTGAACCCCGCACCTCAGAACTGTGAGGCTGACGCTCTAACCAGTCGGCCACCGTGCCGCCCCGTGCCGCCCACCTATGTCCAAATTTGATCAATTTTATGTTTTTTCCACAAATCAATACCATTGCTCAGTCCCCACGTGGGTATGTTATTTTGTTGAAATTGGCTCTCTCTTTGATGATACAATGTCAGTGGCTCAACAAACATGCTATTGTTTTTTTTTTTTTAAGTTTCTTGAAAAGTGATGGTTTTGGAGATGCCAGGTACATGCCTGCGGTAGCGATATCCTGATTTAATTAGAAATGGTATTTACAGTCCTCCTCTTCATCATGTTAACATTTTTACATCATGAGACCAAGACACCTACCAATAAAATGATCCAAACAGCATTTTCTCAGAGGGAAGTGGGCTTTGGGTGCAACTGAGTGTCATCAGAAGTATGCAGAATACAGAGGGACTGGAAGGGTCACAGAAAGGCATAGAAGTGTCCTTGGAAATGAAAAACTTGTGAATTTTGCTATTCAGCTTGTTACAGAACAGTAAGTTGTGCAAAAAGTACTGAAGCATCAAACAGTTGGACATCCATTCAAAAGTTTTGAGGTCAAATTAAGTTTACCTGTAATGGTTATAGTGCATTTCAGAATCACCTGAAAGACAAATATTCATATCTTTTTGCAAGTAGAGTATAAGATGCATTATCCTACCAGACACAAGGGAAACATTTAGAGATCAGTCTGTTCATACAAGTACCTCACCAATTTTGAATACTTCCCACAAGCTGGCAAGGGCAATTTGGGTAGAGGTAAAAAAACAGTACCTTTCTAGGTTTTTGAGGATTACGTTTCTCAATGCAATATCTATATTTATAAATAACAAAACAAAATGTTTTTGGTCAAAGTATATTTTCTGTCAGTACTCCCAGTGTAATAACTAGTAATGACTGATCGTGTTGCAGGGACAATGCAGTCATCAGACATAATATTTTTTAAAAAAAAGCCTACATTGACAGAAATGTTTTCTTCAGCAAACTTAAAATCAACAACCCAGAGCAGAAAAAATATTTAAGAAGTGAGGCTTCATAACAGTGCAGATAAATTTACATGAACAGTTACCCATTCAAGTTTAAGTGGAATTCAGTGGCTCAGTAACAAGTACAACTCTAGTATGACTGTACAGCAGTTTAAATATTTTGAGGAAAACGAGCCTCAATGAATCCGACAGGAACATCACATTTCAACCAAATAAACTGGATAACACACACATTTCCTCTCGATCACATTGCATAACTTGCGCAAATTAATTCAACGAAGAAATTCTGTGTGATGCATCTGCACTAACAAGAGTCCAGAGGGGCTTCAAACAATTGAGGGGGCGGGGGGGCGGAGTAGGTGGGTCTATCATCGAATACAGTCAGAACGATGGCACTCATCTCTGGCTGGAGGTGAACCTGCGCTGGTGTCATGTCTTCTGCACAGGGCATATTTGGAGCAGGAGTCATTCAGAAGAACATTGGATCTTGTTTATGTTCATATTGAGGTTTTCATGCCTTCCATGCGACTCACAGGATTTGGGAAAAAACACACAAAGATCCAGATCACAGGACAGGAATTGTTTTTTTGTTTTTGTAAATGAAAAAAAATATCCCATACATTCCTTGAATGAAACAGAAAGTGAATCACACGCAAAATAGTTTTTTTCATTAACAGCTTACTTATTCAGAAAGATGATTACTTCAATTCTCAGTTGTTATCTGTGAAGGTGTTTTTCCTAAGGTGCTGCAACAACTGCAGTCCAGAATGAATGCCAACACAATGGCAGGTCCACAATGTT